>NW_027175932.1:10721903-10776903 GCF_023055335.1 Clinocottus analis | reverse complement strand
CTGCAGAGGAACTCGTGATTGTGTGTCTGTATTTGCGCGTGTGCATCCCTTTTGGCTGCACCGAGCTGTAGCCGAGCCTCGCGCCGAGCCCCGCTGTGAGTCACGTTGTCCTCGTGCAAGCTGGAGTCGGCCTGCAGTCTGGTTAGCGGTTAGCTCGCGACTAGCCGGGCCTGTCCGCACTCTGCTCTGGTGGACTGTGTGAGGAGAGCTAAGGTCCTGAGAAATGACCTCATCTACGTCTGAGAGTGACGGGCCACCTGTGGCCGAACCTCACCATGACTCTTCTTTCACCCCGAAACCCCCGTCGCCTCCCCCACCCGGACACACATGACACACTCATGTGCTCGGTGCGGCGCAGCAAAGCTGTGCAATCCGACCCGTCCCCCTGCGAATTTCATCTGGCCTCACCACCTGTTGTCAGCTGTACTTCACCCAGTCGGTGCCCTCTTCAGCCTATAGCCTTCTGTTCCTATCCATAGGCACCAGAGCGTACAGTTGTGCCAGAAGTAGGTATAAGACCAGACCCAGTACCTCCCCAGGGGCAGAAATCCTACACTGATCCAATTACTCTCAGCCGGGGCTTGAATCAGACCGAATCCACCCCGGCTGGCAACTACTTAATTCAATCTAGCGGCAAAAGTGTTACACAAGTACACAAGTCAATCTGTTAAGCTGCGGCGTAGAGAGGGTCGAGAGGGCACACGAGATAGGATTGGGTCCAAGCGGTATTGGGTTGAAGCTGCACACAGCAACAAAATGTGTTCAAAGAGAATCACCACACACTTTGTGCGGTAAATCAGCCCGTCTATTGCTATTTGTCTGCTTGGGGGTTTTTCTTCACGTGAATATTTTTTTATATTAACAAATACGGTGTAGACATGCCAACCCGGAAACAATATCCAGGCCACTGAAGGAAAAACAAACAAGCTAATGATAGATACGAGTGGACGGGAACATGAGCGGAGGAGACGGGGGCAGTTGTCCGGAGACATAAAGGGGAGCCGTTTGGCAGTAAATCAAGTCTCAGTGTAACTTGATAGTAGTCGAGAAATACTGTATGTGAGAGATTTATTTACACACTACTACAGGAAGTGAATCAATACGCTTGTGTTGTGGTGCCGGTCTTCAATTAGTTGCTTTTTTTGCTTATATTTTATGTGAACTTTCATTTTGACCGACATTTTTTCAACGATACCACTTTTTATTTTCAACCTTGGAAACATCTTTGACTTTTTTTTTGTGTGTGTGTGTGTGTGTGTGTGTGTGTGTGTGTTGTTGTCGGCTTAATCTGCTTTGTTGACATGCGCCGCGTCACAGAAAGCGCTCACCTTGCCGAAACCTGGCCTCATGTCAAACATGTCAGTGTTTAATCCGCCGCATGTTACGCCTGTAAAAAAGACGTCTCTCTCTCTCTCTCTCTTCATTCCAGACGGCCTCCATCGCGCCGTGGCCCTCTGCACGCTGCGCGTCACCATCATCACCGACGACATGTTGACCAACAGCATCACGGTGCGCCTGGAGAACATGTCCCAGGAGCGCTTCCTGTCCCCTCTGCTCAGCCTCTTCCTGGAGGGCGTGGCGGCCGTGCTCTCCACCAAACGGGAGGCGGTGTTCGTGTTCAACATCCAAAACGACACCGACGTGCAGGGCTCCATCCTCAACGTGACCTTCTCGGCGCTGCAGCCCGGCGGCGCCCCGGGCAAAGGGGCGTTCTTCCCCTCCGAGGAGCTGCAGGAGCAGATCTACCTCAACAGGACTCTGCTCAGGATGATATCCTCCCAGGAGGTAACGCGAGCGCGCGCGAACGCACGTTCAAGTGCAAACTATTCCAATTCTCCCTTCGGCTGAGCTCTCATTTCCTCCGTCTCTCCAGGTGTTGCCGTTCGACGACAACATCTGCCTGCGGGAGCCCTGCGAGAACTACATGAAGTGTGTGTCGGTGCTGAAGTTCGACAGCTCGCCTCCCTTCATCGCCTCCGACACGGTTCTGTTCCGGCCCATCCACCCCATCAACGGGCTGCGGTGCCGCTGTCCGCTGGGTTTCACCGGCGACTACTGCGAGACCGAGATCGACCTCTGCTACTCGGGGCCCTGCAAGAACAACGGGATGTGCCGCAGCAGAGAGGGAGGGTACACCTGCGAGTGCCTGGAAGACTTCACCGGTGAGTCTTCTAAATGCAATTTATTGTAGCCCGAAGCTGGCAGAACTTTCCTCACGATTACGTACATATTTCTCTACATTTCCTCAATAATTCGTAGCTCGCGTATCACATTGAAAGAGATGGTGAGCCTATCAAAGTCAAGTCAATTCTTCAATACCTTTTTATTTATTTGTATTATTTTGAAAGTACAATGGGACAAAAGTATCTCAACTAAACTACTGTGTATCAAGCTTAAATCAACTTACACATGTGTGGTAATAGCCTGTGTGTAATAAAGTAAACGCAGAGAAGAAAAAGGCCTCTGTCTTTTATAAGTAGGGCTCATATCCTTTCTGACAAAGGCTTTAATGACGGGTACTGCATTTGTTAAACCGCACTGGCGGGTTGTAAAACCTCTCAGCACCTATTGTTGTAGTTTGAGGTCGACCTCAGTACAGGCAGGGGAAACGTGCTTTGTCACACCGCAAGTATAGACGCCTGCAAACGCATAAAGACACACATTTACACATATAGTAGATTTAATGCTGTATATTGGTGTACGAAATGCTCTCACATATAATTTAACCCATTCAGCCAAACCACATTGGCTTTGATAAGGTTTATGTTTTTTTTACTTACAGTAATCATGATATTGTGAAATGTGAACGCCGTGTGAAGGCGAGCAGAGTACAAAAGGGCATATATTCATCATTAGTACCACCGTGAAAATGTAAATTCTGGCCCTTTATAATTCAAACTGTTTCTGTGTGACTTGGAAGTAATGCTACCCATGTCCGTTGCTTCAAAGTCTGGCATTGTTTTTCCAGAAATATACATCAGGGAGAACAGGTATTTTTGGGGGATTAAAGACTCTTGGTAAATATACAGATTCTCAGGTAATCAGTGAGCCAAAAACTGGAGACACATTGTCAAGAGGCGACAGAAAAAGGCAGCAAGGGACGAAGAAGCCGACAAGTTAGCAGCCAGGTTTGAGACTATTCTGACTGATCAAAAGCTCATTTGGAGTACAGGTCTCTAAACTCTGCCTGGAAGCTGGCACAGTCACTCTGCACAGCATTCACATGGGAGATGAGCCTCGGAAGCTTTCATCATTCCCATTGAAATCACTTTCCGAAATATTTCCCGATGTCAGTGATCTTCCTCCCATACTTCCCCCTCGTACATCTGATACCTGACTGACTGTGTCTGCGTCTCTGTCTCTCCCTAATAGGGCAGAGAGGGCCTCTGACAGCCGTCATGCCTGCTTCTCCACTGTCTCTCCCAACACTCTGCCTCTCCTCTGCTTCTCTTCCTCCATCTTATCTGATGTAATTACCTGATTATACCTGCCTTTGTCACTCACCGGCCCTCTCTCGCCTTCTCCTCCCGCTCCCCATGTCCGTCTTCTCCACTCGCCCATCATATTTCCCTTACCTGCATCGCGGTGTCCCCTCTTTGAAGGTCACAGTTCAACTTCAGATTGTCAGGGGCCATCAGGGGCCATTATTAGGCTGATGACAAGGGGGGCCCGATCTATCCTCCTTGGGTTTCCTACGATACAGGGAAACAGATCCTTATAATTCCCCCCTCGGAAAGAAAAAAGGATTATACTGAGGAGAGAGGGGCCATTAGCTGGTTCCAGGCTGTGGTGTTGGGGATCTGTGTGTGTATCCTGGGTGGAGAGATCTTGTCTGGACAGCAGGTTGACACACAACACTGCATGGGACACAGAGGCACCCATCACAAATATGATTCCAGTCAGGAAGAGGTCTGCTGGTGTATTAGTGGAGGAATTTATGCGAGCCGAGCCAGGAAACCGAGCTAGAGCCACATTTAGAGTCACATTTAGGAGGAATTTCCCATGGCCAGACCCACTGCAGCAATTAACTGAATTAGATGATATAATATCATACATTTCATATCAACATGCGGCCTTCAACGTATTTATGGAAGGACAGACTGTCAAGTAACAAAAGAAACGCTAGAATTGGTGGAAAAACCCACAGGGTTCTGATGAAGTCAAGGTTTTTTTTTTAAGTATCGCTCTGAAACAAAGGGCTTATCCCTATTTTGTATTTCTCTCAACAGCCATATTTGCAGAAATCCCTAATAAAACGTAGATGAAATCTCTCCACTGACAGCAGGGAATGCAGTGTGCTTGCACCAATGCACTGATGGTCGATCACACAGACCTATAAAGTAGATATGGGATACAGAAAGTTCCCTTTATTATTCTGGTAGATGACAAAGAGGTGGGTGAGAGTGGAAAATCCAATTGTAGGAATGTTAATTCAAGAGTCAAAATTTTCTGAGACTTCATAAAAGCCAAGCTCGAGTTACACTAAGAAAGAGTTTATCTTTATATGATCTAAAAGCATCTGCCGTGATTTGATTTAATGGTGGAAAGTCTCATCCCTGTCACTATTTTTTCCTTTTTCCTTTTAACCTCTCTCCATTAAGTCCCCCCCTCCTCACTCTCTTGTCACTCCCTTTCCATCCTTCGTACTCTTTTTTATGTCCTATTCCTCTCTTCTCCCCAAATATGGCCAAATTACCTGCACTTCCCATATGAACCTATAAACGGGGCTTTGTCGTTGTTGCCATTGTTTGAATGGAGATAGGAAGAAAAAAAGGCCTTGACAACACAACACTGATGCAGACTCAATAGGAGAAGGCACGGGTTTTGTGTCTGACTTCTAACCAGAAGCATCTTGTTAAAACAACTGGATTCCAAACAGATGATCTTTATTTCAGTCAACGGTGGAAAACACGCTTCACAGAAAAGATGAAATGACGATGACGAATTGATCCGATGTTGTTATGACAAGTAATTTATCATTCAGATGCACTGGCATTGCAATACACGCATCATATTCAGACAAGGTGTGAGGATAGCAGGGAACATGTCAACTTGAGTAAATAACATGACATACAGTAATACAACTAATTCCCCTTTGTTCTCCAGGCGAGCACTGCGAGGTGAATGCATCGTCGGGCCGCTGTGAGCCCGGTGTGTGTAAGAACGGCGGCAAGTGTGTCAACCGGCTCGCAGGCGGCTTCATGTGCCAGTGTACACCGGGGGAGTTTGAGAAACCCTACTGTGAGATGACCACCCGCAGCTTCCCCGGACAGTCCTTCATCACCTTCAGAGGCCTGCGGCAAAGGTTCCACTTCACCGTCTCCTTCACGTGAGCAGTTTCCCTCCTTCTCTTTTTATTGTTTTTATTTACCAATGATGAAGTGACATCCAGTCCATACAAATGACGATGTACGGGTGAAATTCTGTCCAACACAAAGGAAACGGGCCGCTTGCTAAGCCTCCTTCCCCAGAGTCACTGATGCTAAGCCCTTCAAGACTTCAGCTCCCCCACAACACACATACAATGAGAACAAAGGCAAATTTAGCACTCTAATTCCTTAGTCATTTATTTTTCTAAAATGGCCCTTGACTTGAAAGGAAAAGACTGAGTGAAACTCAGAGAAAAGCAGGCTTCTTGTCAGAGGCAGATTTTAATAGCTAAAGCTAGCTAAATAAATACGTTAACTTTAGCTGTTTCTCCAGCTAACTTTGAAATAATTCCAGCTTTTTTTTAAAACAAGAGTCATGTAAAATGGCTCTTGAATACGCACTCGACAGCTACATACTGCGCATGGTATTATGCTAAAAGACTCAGGCTAATGCTAACAGTCCCATGCTAATGATTGCAACAGCAGCACACCTCTTGTGATACCTGTAGTAGCAATGTGTTGCTGCACAAATAAAAACAGTGTTTAGTGTGTTAAAGTGTGTCAACTGGGGCGTGCCGAGACATGTGCATACTTTTCTATTGCGACCTGGTTCTCTCCAATCACATAAAAGCAAAAACGACACACACACACACACACACACAATTCAACTGAATGTGCAATGTTGTGAGGTGCGCTTGTGAAACCGCTGGAGGAAGATAACCTTTGCGCAGCAAGTCAGCGACACAGTAAATATTATGAGGCGAAAATGTTTTGATTGAAAGTTGCGTTACCAGTAATAGGTGAGATGAGTTTGATGATGCGAGTTAGTCGACACTGTGACGGCGAGAAAGGTTTGCAGTGCGGTGAAAACAGGAAAGGCTGTGTGATGTTTCCCTTATCAGTGTTTGGCTACAGCCATCCTGACTTCCTCGCTGGCATCTGCCGGCTGACTCCTCTGCCCTCACCTTACACTCCGAACACAGAGGCGCACAAAGAGCAATGTGAACTTTGTGCCCTCGTGGAGCGCACTCACCAGTAGGTATTTATCAGGTCTTTCTCCCCCTCCCCACACGTGGACACGCTCATGCATCATCCAAGCCAGGGGAACTGTTTCCTGTCTGTGGCCCGCCGGCTCTTCCTGCCTTTCCTTTCCAAGTGACTTTTCCTCAAGAGCCCCCTTGGCACTTTCATCATGAAGCTATCTGCAAGGCCTTCAACCGCTCAGTCCCGCTCTGTTTGGTGCTTAGAAATGTGACAGGAAACGTGAGCTAGAGCAGAGAAAAACAGTTGGAATCCACTCAACCCTTTGTGGGTGAGAAACCTGAATGTACATTGTTTTATATTTTTCCCTTTGAACTTTGAAATTGGACAAAAATAAATCCCTTGTATGATTTTTTTTTTTTTATTGAGATCCAAACTGTAATAAGGTACCACATACGGTTCCTCCATTTTTGGGTTAATCCCATCTGCCTCTGCAGGTTTGCTACCAGAGAGAGGAAGGCTCTGCTGCTCTACAACGGCAGATTCAATGAAAAACACGACTTCATCGCTCTGGAGATCATTGACGAGCAGGTTCAGCTCACCTTCTCTGGAGGTTAGTCCCCATAATGTGTGTGTGTGTGTGTGTGTGTGTGTGTGTGTGTGTGTGTGTGTTGGTGTGCCAGTGAATGTGTGGTGACTGCTTCAAGTAATTGTTGTTAATATCAGCTGCATTTTAAGTAGATTAATACAAGTGCACTTTATCTTATCTAAAGTGACTTTCACAAAGAGCCGACTGAATAACTCTTATCAACGTGCACTGTTTTTGTTCGTGCGCGTGTGTGTTAGTGCATTCATGTAGTCAAACATACCAAAGATTTAACGCGTTCATTTGTGTGTGTGTGTGTGTGTGTGTGTGTGTGTGTGTGTGTGTTTATGTATGTGTAGGTAAGAGAGATGGGTGTGTTTTTGTGGTTTGAAAGCAGCTGCTTCCTCGGTGTGGGAGCTGCCAGACTGATTCATGATGGCCCAGTCATTTAGTGGCCAAAGAACACCGACGACACAGACACACGCACCACAACTTGTTCACAACCAATGCAAAGTTTTTAAAGCGTGCATGCTCTTACACAAAAAGTACAACATACTGGCTACTGCAGAAAATGGAAGTCCTCAAGTGAAGTAAAAGTACTTCAAAATTGTATGCAAGTACAGTATAAGCGCACATGTATTTAGTTTGTTTCAACAATGAATCAAACACACCCACGATCATTAGTCAAACTGGCAACTGTTGGAAAGCAGATCAAATGCATGTTCTTTGGGCTGGTGACTTGTTTTCAGAGCAGGCGTACTTTCCCATGATTCCATGCAGGGAGGAATCCAACTCAATATGATTACGTTGGGTGAAGCCGGTTTGGGAGCCGAGCCAAGCTCATATGCCCCGCAAATCTTAAAATATGATTAAACGTTGAATGCATGACTCATCAAAATAAATACTCAAATTATGAGTCATTTAGAGAAGAGTGGGAGAAGACTTTTTTTTTTACAGTGTTTCTGTTGCTTCCTTGTCTTTATGAAGTATAGTAAACAAACACATCGCTGAAGTAGGACACACGGTCACTGCCACACACTTCACCCTCTCCTTTTTCTTTCTTTCCCTCACGTACACACCCAGAAATCTGCGGCGTCACTTATTAACCCCTTTCTGTCAAACGAACGCACACACATTAGCCGTTGCCGCGCTGTTTGCTGATTTCCAGAGCAGTGGATTCCTGTCCAGGCGCCTCCTGCCCTTGACAAACAGAGTAAACCCTCAGCAAATCTGATGCCTTTGTGCTGCGCAATCTTCTCACTGAGAGCCATTGATACGACACATTTATACTGGCTTTGCAAGTTGATTTATGATCATGGTGTGTGTGTGTGTGGCATGTCAAGTTTGCCTTTAAAGGTAATTTATCAATAACATGTAGAAAGCCATGTGAGCATTCAGCAGCAGCCATTTAAATGACATCATATTCATAATAAACTTCTGCCGTTTACCTCTCCTGTATCCTTTCCCACTTTTTCATTTTCCATCCTCTCTTGATTCCTCTCCCCTACTCTACATCCCACACTGGCACTGGTTTAACCTCCACTCTCTTCCCTTCTCCTCCCCTTTTCCCTCCAGGTGAGACAAAGACCACAGTGTCTCCCTACATCCCTGGCGGGGTCAGTGACGGCCAGTGGCACTCTGTCCAGCTCCATTACTACAACAAGGTAAGGAACTTAATCACCCGATCGACCGCAGCGCCTCCTCCTCCTCCTCCAGTGAAAATTGCACTGGACGTACGTGAGATAAGGGGTGAAGCATGAGATGCTGACCCTTCACAGTTTGCTTTGGAGAGTTTGTAATGTAGAAATGTCAAGTTGAATGTTGCATTTGTTTCCTCTTCAACTGCACAGCCCAGCGAGATCACACTTAGCCAGTATTTATAACTTGAGGAGTTGCATTGTGGGAGCAACATGTGGCTTTCTTTGAGGCTGTAGAGTCAGACCAGTGCAGGTTTGACGAATGACGTTAACGCTCAACCCTCTGCTTTAGCCCCCTGACACTGAATCATGGTACAGCTCTTCCGAAAGAAGCGCAGAGGCCTTGCTGCAGCTTCAGGGGTCAAAAGTTTGTCCCCGGTATTTTCCAGCTCAAGTACAGTATATTTTCTCAGTTGAGAATAGATTGCCTACATGTGTCGGGATTCTTTCACGATGTCACTATCTCAATTGAAACAAAAGGATTTCTTTGATGTGTTTTTTAACCGCAAGACATGTTAGTGTTTCAAGATGTTCCCACGATGTTCTTCTTGCTTCTGTGCAAAGTCCAATCCCAGACGAGAGACGACGATTATTTCACAACCTGGCTCATGTGTCCACTTCTGTTGTGATATTGTATTATAGAAGCTTACAATGCAGTCAAGTGCTGGTGTTACTTTCCAACAGACTTCCACAACCTGCGGGCATTATTCTTATAACAATTAATCAGGCGGGAAATAAGATACAAGCAGATCCAATAATTTCTGTCTGCATGTGAAATTGTCAGTGGTCTACCGTAATAGAAATGCTCCTGTTATGCATGAAAGCTGACTTCTAGTATGGCATTGCTTATGCGACAATCATCTTCATGACCCAATTGATTTAATAACAGCGATTCATTTGCTATCCACCCCAAGATCAACAAATCAAATCAACACAAGCCTTATGGTACATAGCCTTTCCTAGCTAACACGCTAACTGGTATGTGCAATGCTACGCTCTGACAAAAAGACATCGATCCCTCTACTCATTCCTTCCCGTATCTCCTTCTGGCTCTTCCTTCATGATTCCGACGCTGACAGTCGTAGCATCCCTGGTCTGAACCCAGGACGTCCAGCGTCGTGTTTCGGCAGCACCTTTTGTGTGTTTTAGACTTCTTGGCCTAACGCGAGCCTACAATGCACACCGTGTCACATTTCACGGGTTGTTCACCTCTTTCTTGTGACCAGCTATAGAGCCCATAGCGTACTTGTTAGCCCTGACAGGAACCTTTTCATCGGAGGTGATGAATCAGGCCGCCGCACTGGAGCATGTTAGCCGCAGGGTCACATGTGTATCTATTGTTTGAGGTGTGCGTCGGCTGCGAGCCTGTCTGTTTTACAGCACGGCCTTCATGACGCGAGAGACAATAGTTTAAACTCTGGTAACGTTGCTGCAAGCCCCCTAACGACCACAGTTATTATACGCAGATCGCAGTCCGTCGGCAGTGATCACGTCTTTGTTTCGTTTGTCAGTCCGCTATTTGTAGGGATGTCTCCATGGCTACGAGAGATTCATTTTCACGTCCGAATAAATTTCAAGGCTTTGTTCAAGTTCCGCAAGTTCTGATTTATGTAGCGTTTCTGATCCTACAGGCTTCCGCTTCGCTTCTGTGACGTGCAGATACAAGTTCACAAACACACGCGCGCACACACACACACACACACACACACACACAAACACACGTGTCACACCAGTATTATGAGTGTGTATCCCTAGTAAGCGTGTAAAGAACCAATGCCAGTCTTTACACAGACCAGTGGTTTACAAAGCTGGTGAGACATTCCCTTAAATTATCTCGAGGCCGACCGCAGCTCTGACACGAGGTCAGCTTTTCTTCATGCGCTGAACGATCAGAAGTCAGATTGACTGATGGTAATTTAATCCCACATCAGTTGCCGGAGGGCTCAGTTGAAATGTATCTGGCAGAAAGCAGTACTGTTCTCACAATAGATCAAATGTGTTGACACGTGAATGCGTGGATCAGTGAATGGAGTCGCACACATATGTTCGCCGCGCACGCAGGAGCTCTCGCACACACACTTGTGCGTCGGTAGCGTTGCTTGCAAGGCACAGATTAGACAAGAAAGAAGATCAGAGCCCAATTCTCAAACTGATGTAATCCAGATGTCATGCAAACGCGCACATAAATAATGTTCCATCTCCGTCCATGTATTATCTTTCTGGGAGCTTTCCAGGGGCTTCAGCCATCTTGAATTAAGAGATTTGGTCGTGGTGGCTAATGGTGATTGATAGAAGTCATTCTTAGAGATCAGTAGTCAGTTGCTCCAGTTGGGATATATAAATTAAAGTAAGTGTTTACTAAAACGTTCTGACGTATAAATGATATACGTAGATTAATATATACAACCTATAGCTGCCAGTTAACTGTTGTGTAGCTCACTATACTAACTGGCGAAGCTAATGTCAGCTTTGTTTCCTGTTTTCGATTGAAGAGAATAAGAAGTTCATCAGTGGATAAAAATGTTGTGTCATAAAGATTAAAACTATTATGGTTTAAATTCGATTTCACAAAAACAACACAACATACTGCAAACAAAATGTTATTCCATTAACTTAAGGTCAAGTTAAACTTAGACTGTTTACTAATTGGAGATTTATGCTTATGAAAAATAAGAAATGTTGCACCACACAAACTAGTGAACTACCTCACTAACTCTCAAATACTGAGGGAACAAGGGGATATTGAATAGTCATCACATCTGACACAAAAATAACACCTAAACTACCAAATAGTGTCAGTTAGGTTAGTATAATCTTAAATGTACTTACTCTAAACTTATATATATAGATATAGATATAGATATATAGATATATATATATATATATATCTCTAAAGTAATGCACCCCTTTAAATAGTTTTTGGCAGTAATGTCACAACTTGTGATGCTTGTGGCTTTCTTCTCATGATTTCTTCTGATAAAAACTGAGCTACAGATGCCTATTACTAAGACATTATTTAATGGTGCAACACGAATCACTCGTTTAACACTTGTTGTTGCTAAGATCAGAGAAAAATAGACCTAGTAATTCTGTACTTTCACAAATAGCAACCCGATGCAGGGTTGTTTGTCCCACTTGAGCCCCCAGTTGTTGTTTTTTAACTGTCCCAACGGCACACTCACACTATACACACGCACACACACACACACACACACACACACACAGGCGGGGATTTACTAGGTCAGATGATGACGCGGTTGAAGTTGGGCAGGGTGTTACGGGTGCCCCTCTTTAAAATCCACTGCTGCTTTCTTCAGAAGGACCAGGTTGCCTCTGCTAAAAAACAGAGGTCAAAGGTCGGGGGAGGGTTGGCTTGACAACAGACATGGACTTGCTATTGTTGCAGGGATCTGGGTCGGTTGGAAAAGCTGTCTGCGTGTGTTTGCATCTGTGGGGGGCAGACGAACAGAGCGCTGCTCTGAATGTGCGTGTGTGTGTTTTTTTTAAAAGGGCATATGTCTGTACCGCTGTTCGGGGTGTTACACAATAGAAGTGGAACGATAAAGACATTATTTAAATTCCTCGGTGCGAAGCCTCAAGGACAGTTGAATGTGTCAGCTCGACAAATCCAAACAGGAAACACAAACACACAGGCGAAGTGTGGAGTTGGGCTTTCTTGGAGCAGCGGGAGGTTTTGTCTTGGGTTTTGTTTGATGTGTGCTCACTCCAGGAAATGATGTCTCTTGTTGCAGGAAATGATGTTATTTAGCTGCACACTGGGCAGGATGTCAGTCGTACCGTGATTGTGTCTGCCAAGCCACCTGCACGGACTTCACAGGATAGAATAGTCGCAGAATAGACCAGGAATACTCGATTTATTATATTTCAATTGAAATGTACCATGAGCACAGCCATAATCTCACTAAAATATGACCATTTCAAGAAAATATTATTTTATAATAGATGTTTTGCCTAGAAAGATGAAGGTTGATTCAGGACCTTCGGAGTAGTTTAACAGAAAGATCCTAACTCTCAAGGTCCGTCCTCCAAGAGAGAGGGAGGTGCTGTTGAAAACAAGAGTAAATGGACCTTGAGTCACAACTGTTTCATCCAACTTTATTTAACACTGTAAGCCAGACTTAATCACAGTGATTATATAGTGGCTGTTGCTCGTCAACTCCACCACACAAACCCTTTTAATTTGGGTCCGAGTGGTGACTGAAGATGTGATTTCCTGACTGCTTCCCATCTGATCCATTCCCATAACCCTGCAGTTCCAGGCAGAGGTTGTGGGATCTTATTGGTTGATATGATTTCACATCTGAAGCATCAAAAACAAGAAAGAACTCGCCGGAATATCAATCGTTAACGTTTCACTGGCTATCTATAAACAAGGATACTGTATGAAAAAATGCTCATGGGTGAAACACCAATTAAGTGTAAACCGCAGCCACGAATAAACTATAATTAAGTTCCATGTGATCCATCCATATGCTGCCAAATTCTGCCTGCAGACATGACATGCCCGTGTGTTTCCAGCATTTTCACAATGTTGCCTCTCGCTGCACACATGCTTGATGTTCGACAGGTTAAAAGTGTTACACTAGCTCGTATGAGCTATGATATTTATGGCGAGGGTGTACAGACAGCATTCCCAGACAGGCTTAGCTGGCTCTTATCACTAGCGAGTACCAAAAGTTCACTCTTTCTGCTCCTGCCGCTCCTCCTTGGCTCTCACTCTGGTGCTGTTTACAGGGCAGGACTTTCATCATCAGAACATACGTGCAAATTACTTCACAGCGTAGCTTGAAGTACTTTTAAAATATGCTAAGTGTCTCTATTGCGTTCCACCGCTGCGGGGCTGTAACTGAACCACTAAGCTGTTAGATATGTCAGATATTTTCTTCAGAAGCGGGTGGAAACCAAAATGAGAGCTAAAAGGTAACTCTGAATTAATGCTAACGTTGCTCCGCTTCAGTACGTTGTGTTTCTAGCTTGTTTCTGGAGCCCCACGAAATAGCGGGAAAAAACAGTGAACACAGGTTCAAGGGTTAAGTTCCATACTCTCTCATGCCTTGTAGCTAACATTTTTACCTTAGGGCATTATGTTTGACAATGACCACATTAACTGGGGCTAATATACAGGTACAATATATTACATGTTCATATTCATACATGGCACCAGTGATGCATGGGTGGAACACAGCTTGGTAAAAGGTGATTGCAGGTAACAGGTAACAAACCAGCCTAAGTGGACCAGTTGCATGGAGTCAGAGCCACAATTATCCAAGACATTGTCCTGCATTACAGTTGCAAAATCGACATGTTTCAAATTGACGTCGTCAGGTAGAACTGCTCTGTACAGTTCTCTGAAGCTGTGCTGTTAAATAAATAGCTGCGACCCGATATAGTCTCTATATCTCATTGTTGATGTTTCAGAGTATATTGGGTTTCCATGACAAGCTGATATGCAGTCAAACACTCACACACACACACACACACACACACACACACACACACACACACACACACAGCCTTCTCCACATGCACACAGTGGATAATTGCTCTTTGAGGTGGTTTTGGAGTTGCGATCTTTGTGTTGCAGTTTTATTGCTAATAGTCAAGGCTTTCCTGGTCGGCCATAAAGACGCATGCCTTATTAGGTGTGTGACTGTGTCATGGCGACACACGCACAGACACACACACACACACACACTCTTCATCAGCTTGTGCAGAGGGATGTGCGTGTGTTATGACGAGGGACTGCGACATTGTCTGTGTTTGTGCCTTTTGAGGTTAAGTAGTTATATTTTGAGGTGAAGCTCTAGACTCTACATTCCCCGGCAGGGTGTTTTTTTTAGAGGAAGGGGCCGTGTTATTCTTTGTTCTTCTTGACGCAGTTTTGCCCAGACGTCAAACAGTTAAGGTTATCATCACACATAAACACACACATTGCATTTAAGTACCAGGAACGATTCTTTTACTAATTACAAAGCATCATACTGTAGCCGTGACTATTTAAACAAAGCAAAGGAGACATGTCATTAAGTGCTTCTAATCACGTATTACTATTATTATAGCACATATTTATCTAGTACTGCCGCATGTAAACGTGCTTCTAAAACCATGCTTTGTGTCGGTGTGGTGTAACAACCTATGTTGACATGTGGAAGCTGGTTTCGGGCTTTCTCATACTTGTTCCTTGGGGTTTTCCTGCTGTAAATTCATAGCAAAGCGTAGTATTTCTCAGCGCTATATAAATCTGCCAGAGACGTCTTTGTCCGAAGGCGGCAGCGCATGAGTTGTGGCCTATTGTGAGAGGTGTTTTTGAAGTGGGCAGGAAGGAACAGTTTTACTTTGGATGTCGTTTTTTGTGGCAAATTATCTGGTAGCGAATCCAACCACAGACACTTGAGCGGGCATTCGTCTGTACGCACGCATACACACCGCGATATCTGTCTGATATTTCTTCAGACGCGCTAGATATTCATGGGTGTTAAAGCGGAGGGAGGGCAGTTTATGTTTGCCGTTTATTGAGCAAAAATTCCATAATAACCTTTCAGCATATCGTAATTCAAGTCTGTTCCCGGCGTAGGCAGTTTTCTGGAAAAGGCAAATCAGAATGTGAAAATACAGCCTTTTAAATATTCAGTCATTGGGGAGAACATGTGAATAGTTTAGCCTCCTGCCAACAACGCAGGAGTGAACTCTTGTGAGATAAGATGGAGAGAAAATGATGCTTGCTGCAGCCCTGAGCTGAAGGCTCCACTGTTGGCAACATTTTTGCTCCATCTCTGAATTGTCATCAGGCAAAACTCTCTTTTTGATCAGTCTGTCTTCCGTTTTTGGGGGTAGTTTTGCAGTTTAGGCAGTTGTTACCACGCTGCATCAGCAACTACTCTTGCACTATATTCTGCAGTTGAATCAGGCTTTCTCCATCACTTTGCGTTACAATATGCTAAAAGACACAACACAACACAACACACACACACAAATAGTGACGTGGCTTGGTTGTGGGCTGCAGGTCTAATGAGGTGTCTCTCTCTCACGGTGTCTCTCTCCCAGGGCGGGGGGAGTCTGATGGACTCCAGTGGGGCCCTGCGGCTCCCGCTCTATACTGCCTGGCTGGAGCTCAATCAGAAGGAGGTAACCTCTGACCTCTAGCCTAGTCCCCACTGGTGCTCTTTCCCCCTCCCCACCCCGGGGTCTCACGTAGTCCCTGCTCTGCTTCTAGTTCAGTCTACTGGACTAATTCTACTGTACATGCTGACCTCAGAGATACAGAGGTAACATGGCCTCTAACACTCGGGTGTTTGTTCTAATTTAGTCTGGCTGTGATCTGGACTAAGTGTGTGTCCAATGTGTCTTGGCTTTCTTCTGTCTCTCCGATATGTGACTTCTTCGTTGATCCTTTAAACAAAACAGGGCAGCAATGACACAGTAACAGCCTCCCTGGGTTTCTACCATTGAGGTTTATTCAGGTGAGCTAAACATGTCTAAGCCTTGGCAGGAGGACAGACAGGTTGGTAGACACCCAGGGAGCATTGTGTTTTCCTTGGCAGGAGCGCCGCGGGCTGAAGCATCGATTCTGTCAGGGAGGATTAGCAGCGTTCAGAAATCATGAGAGACGGCTCCTGTAATGAGCACGGACAACAATTATCTCGGGACCCGCTCGACTGCAGTTCAGTTTAAGAGATTAAAGTTTAGATCGTATCCTTAAGCTTCTCTTCTGTTAGACTAAGATCCCTAATCTGCCTTAGTGATTGGTATTAATTGGGTAATTAGATAAATATTATTGGGAAATCGGTTGAATATAGTACATTGGTTGCACCTGTGGCTGTTGGAGCCACCTTCTTTTATAGTGTGTGTGTGTGTGTGTGTGTGTGTGTGTGTGTGTGTGTGTGTGTGTGTGTGTGTGTGTGTGTGTGTGTGTGTGTGTGTGTGTGTGTGTGTGTGTGTGTGTGTGTCTCACAGGACATTATTGATCAACATCATATTTTAAAGATTACTTTTCGAGCAATGAGGCCACTTTGATTTTGTCAATGTAGGCATAACATGTTCCTTTACACCATATATATATATATATATATATATATATATATATATATATATATATATATATATATATATATATATATATATATATATATATATTGGGGGGAAAAAACATTGCCGTTATGTGTGTACCACCAGTTCTCTGAGGCGCATTCGTAATGTTGTTTGTTTAATGTCAATGTTTTACTAAGGAATACCCCCCTCACATGTACACTTATACACTCATTTCATAACAGTAGTCCTGTGTTGGGGGTCTTCGCCTTCATGAACAGCTTAATCCCAGCTGACACCGTGTCATTCTTGCTTTGGGAAAGCCAAGCTATTTATACGCTATATATACAGCTCAAGGCTAACTAGCTACACGGCCCTCAATTACCGTGCACGAGTTACCTGGGATATTGCTTGTAGATCAGCTGTGTGGATCACAGAGGATTCTTAATCTTGACTTGTGGCCTCTCTAGCCTTGCTAGCATATGTTGGCTAAGCTCCACGATGCTGTTCCAGCCTCGACCGTGAGGCTAGTTAGCCTCGAGCTACAGGTAGAGAAAAGCTCAGCTCAGGGGGGGTCTCGACGCAGATGCTACCACTCATTCTTAAAACGCCCACATCGGTATACCTTTATGTGCTGACATTCATGTGTGTGTGTGTGTGTGTGTGCGTCAGGATGAATGAGTTACCAGTCGTTATTGTGTCACGGAGGAATGACTATAAATCTGATGAATCTGTCACTACAGACCGCCTTCATACATGACTGACTAACCCACTACCTCTCTCTCCCTCTCACAAGTCTTTAACGTCTCTCATTTTGGCATTTCTCCCTCGCTTCCTGTGATGTAAGGGGAGTGTGTGTGTTAATGTGTGTGTGTGTGTGTCACGGAATTCACACACCTCACCTAGCATGAACTAAACCTCTTATTAAAGTTGAGAGAGACGGACAGACAGTGGAATTTAATAGGGGGAGGGGGCGATAAAAAGGAAGTGGAGAGAGAGAAAAGCTCCATGTAGTTTATAACCACTCTATCCTCCTGGCACCAATGCATCCTCCTCCTCCTCCTCCTCCTCCTGCGTCTCCTCGTCTTATCTCTTTCCACTAATGGGACTTCCTTATCTCTCATATGATCCCTATCAAATTCAGTTTTATTGCGCCACTGCTTTTACTGCTAAGCATTGGCATCACTCCTCGTGATCCTTAACTGCTTGATGTCTCGCTCTCGACATGGCCGTTTAGATCAGGAGATGGTCACCACAGCAGCTGCTGGTCACTCAGATGCATGTTTTGCATTTAGAATATGTTTTGTGTTGTATTAGAAATACAAGCTTCTTTTTACTTTGAGGAATATTTTACTGCGACACAAGCACATTGCTTCTTTGACTCTTAAGATCCATAACTTATATTTAGACCTAAAAATAAATCAATAAAATGCATGTCATGTTGTGCAATATTATAAGATAATTTGCCAAAACAAAGGCCATTTCTTAAATGAGAAGGGTTGATTGCATTTTCCTGACATGACAGTGATCTTTTCATCTGTCTTTGGAAGTAAGTGAGCAATGACTGGATACAATAAATGTGTACTGCTTTATTAAGGAGGAACTTTCACTGGAGTTTTGTTCAGAAACAATATGTTCCCTCCCATAGCATTGTTTGTTGCTAATGACACGTGCTATTGTCTGTACAATGGTATCGCAAACGTTGTTGCAAAACAGCAGCATCAACAACCTAATAATTAACATTGCCGTCATTGTGTTAGCGAGAAGTGGTGACCACATGGCATTCCTGTGTCATGAGCGGCAAAATTGTGGTTTCCAAATGCAACGCTGCAACAAAACAGACTTCACCTCAAATCATCAAGAACCTTGCACCAAAATCCAAGGTACTTGAGCTAAAAAAAAAGACAATCTAAAGATGAATTGAGCAAGATAAGTCAAAGAGACAGAATCCGCCTGTAAAATACGCGCTACCGAGCCGTTGACAAGCATTCAATCAGAAGGTAATCCCGTTGATGTCAGCGTACAGGCAGCTGGCCATGTTTGTCACGTTGTAAAAGGAATTTTTCCTCGAGCCGTTCCGAACACGATACAGTTACGTTACCTCAGTGTGTGTGTCCTCGACAAGCTACGAGCCAACAATGGCCGCTGCCCATCTGTTACACTGATAGATAGAAGTGCGAC
This sequence comes from Clinocottus analis, assembly GCF_023055335.1. NCBI lineage: Eukaryota > Metazoa > Chordata > Actinopteri > Perciformes > Cottidae > Clinocottus > Clinocottus analis. Next base: position 10,758,043 of record NW_027175932.1, on the reverse strand, counting down.
GAGACGATGAGGACAGCAGTAACATATAGGCTTGAAAGCGGGATGTTGTAGCCCGCTGGGAAGCCTCTGGGAACCGTGTGTGTGTTTGAATAATTCACACTTCTAGGTTTACACAGCCAGAGGGCAGGTGAGGTAATGTGGACATGACAGAGTCTCTTGCTGCTAGAGGGAAGGTAGGACACACGAGCCAAAACACACACACACACACACACACACACACACACACACACACACACACACACACACATCGGGAGATCGCATTTTCAAATATCCATCAAGTGTAATTTTTAAAGAGTCAGAGAAACAATGGCATTTCCTCAGGCCGACCCAAATAAAATAACACGCTGTGCGCCCTCCTTTCCTTTATTATCAGAATGGACTGCAAGGCCGTCTGCAGCTCCGCTAGCCACTTCCTGCCTCACACACACACACACACACACACACACACACACACACACACACACACACACGAACAAGCTTGCCTCTTGCTCCCTCAACACTTGTGCTTAAACACATTCTGCAGACATCCTTTACACAGTCCCCAAACCCACGCACAAACACCACCGAGTATTCCCTTCATCCCACCCTCTACACATACACACACTCACACACACACACACACGCTCACGTGCACATATTTACTGGCCATTAGTTGCTTCTTTTGACACAGTTCAAGGTGTTTTCTGGCGGCGCTGTCGAACACATGGAACTCAATCTGCGCAGCGAGGCTCTTTTTCCCGGCCGCGGGGCTGGTTGAGTTGTCATGTCGGCTTTGACAGGCAGCCCGGTGGTAATAGAGGTGTTAGTGTGTGTGTGTGTGTTTTGGGGTAAGGGACTGTGTGTGTGTGTGTGTGTGTGTGTGTGTGTGTGTGTGTGTTCTGGAGGATCCATGTCCTGCGTCTGTGTGTAGAAAGGAGTGTATTCCTATCTGGCGAGTGTGTGTGTGCGTTTTCGCCGTGTCTCAGGCCCTCCATCAGCTCGCGTCCTCTGCCCTCCTCGTCTTTGTGGCGAGCTGCGGGGATCAAGTGCGTTACCATGGCGGCCGCAAGCCTATCGCCCCTGGAGACGACACCTTAGAGAGAGGGAATCTTCAGCAGCCCGGAGTCGGGCGGAGGGTGAATGAGAGACTCTCATGGGGCCCTCTCAATGCGGAGGCCCGAGTGCACTTTAGAGCCGGGGGTCAGGACGAAGCCTGAAACCACACACAGTGGTCACATAGCTGACACACACTCAGCCGACTGAACACAAATGTTCAATTAGGGACATGGCATCAAGTGCAAAGATGTAAAAGGGAGTTTGAAATGTTTAAAGCAAAGATCTTGGTTCAAGATTTGAGAAAAAACAGCAGACAGAAAGGCATTTATGTGGAGCTATGTGCATTCATAATTCAGAGAATCTACTGCTATTCTAATATATCCATCCCTGCTTACTTCATTTGCTTTATATGCAAGTGGTTTTGAATAATAACTTAGTTTTAATTCAATAAATGATCGTTAGCTTTATTAAAGGGCTACTCTAGTGATGTAGTATTGCTCCTTCTTACAGTTGTGTGGGCTAACAGGAAATAGAATGATAGATAGCCGACATTATCATGCTTTGGACATTTTGGCTTTGATATTATTTCAAGCAACCGATATCCAAAAGAGTGACTGACAAGTTGCCCGTGTGTGGTTCATCCACTGCAGTAAGAGTTTGTGTGTAAAAGTGTGGGAAGTGTAGGCATGAGCCTTCAGTTCATGTTCCAACAGCTGCGTTAATGCTCCTTTATCCCCTACACATTACACACAGACCCTAAACACATGCAGCACTTACACGCCGTGCACATGCACGTCGGCTTGATGAGCTAGCAGCACATGTAACAGCTGCTACCTCCTGGGACTTTTGGGGTTGCGGGTCCATTATGCGCGATATCGGGGTATCTCTCTCTCTCTTTCTCTCCTGTGCGTTGCTTCCTGTCTTTATCTCGTCCCCCCTCCCCGCTCGACTGGACTCAAAAGAGATGATAAGATTATAATCAGCGGAGCTACAGATTCCTCCGTTGGAGGAGTCACAGTGAGGGATTTTCTCTCCCTGTCGAATTACCTTTTGTTGCCCTTGAAAACGTTTTTGTTTACGGTTATCACACTTTCCCTCTTGTTTCCCTTTTCTCTCTGGTTCGAAAAGTCATCGGAGTCATCGTGTGGCCCACATCTGTTTTGTTCTTTTTAACGGAATAGCTTATCAATATCAAACTGATTGATGAAGGAGGAACGAAGCTTTTCTTCTCCACTTTTGCAACTTCATTGCGTCAAATCTGGCCTCAAGCGACATTTGTAATGCGATATTAAAAGCGAATAGACAGGAAAGATGTAAAAAAGAGGATATGAAGCATGAAGTTGATTCCTTGATCAGGTTTTTTAGAAGAACGCGTTCCCCTCAAAGTTTTTCTCTCCTCTTCTGCCCTTTTAGATTCTCTGTCATGCATCTTTGAGCACTGTGGGGTAACCGTGTCGGGTCGTCATTGTTCTCCTGCTGCTGCTGCACGGTGCCAACATTTCTCAGGCTTTGCTGCTTTCTGAACAAATCCAGATTTTGTATTTATTTTTCCTTCTCTCACTCACTGGAGCAGGTCTCCTGATCCCAGAAGACATTCATGTTTAATACACAGCAGAGAAAAGCATCAAAGCTGCTCCTAATTAAGGACATTTCATAGACAGTTGGCAACTTTTCTCAATTCTTTTCTTCCTCCGCCATGGCGTACTCCACCTGCGAGCGGCCGTGACTCAGACTCCGCTGTCGCTGTCGCTGGCAGTTTAACAGTTTAAATCCAACATGACACGACGCAATAAATCATGACGGTTTAATAAGCCCGCCCCACCTCTCTGATTTGGATTATGCTGCTTCGACCAACTGTCGGAGACAAAGAAAGAGTTTTCTTGTTCACAAGTATGCGAAACTGTGGATGTCTTTTGATGGGGATCCTGGGAGGTGGCGGTGGAAGGAACGGGGAACACATGTTGTTACCTGCAGACACGGTGCAGCGGGGCGGTTGGCCGGGTGCCAGCGATGGGGGCGTGGTTTCTTACGACCGTGATCGCTGTACATGATTGCTGAACATGCTCCACATGCGAGGTGATTATAGGGTACCGACGCACGCTGACACCAGACAGCATGAACCCGGCTCAGTATAGTGGCGTCAAATTTATAACTGTTATAAAGCAGTTCTACTATAAGTCACATTAACGCTGCAGTGACTATGATCAAGAGAGAAATGGATCAATGTCAAATTAATCTGCAGCCATTTTGATGAATTAGTTTATTTCAATAATCATTAGTTTAGGTCCTAATTAACATTATATAATGTATTAGTTTATTTATGTGTGTTGTGAATAACACAATCCAATAAATGATTTAAAATATGATGACAATTGTTTTAACTTTCCATTAATCTTTTGAGTATTTTCTAAAAAAAAAAAGACAAATCAATTAGATAATTGTCAGAAAATAGTTTTAAAAAGTTTCCTTAAAGTCCAAGCTAATGTTTTTAAATGTCTAGTGTCTCTAAAACCTTCATCTGTTTCAATAGTTTAGTATGATATCAAATCTCAATATTTGAGAGGTTGAAACCATCTTTTCAATCAAAATAGTTGGAGATTATTTTTCTTTTGATCCACTAATCGTTGTACCTGCGTTGTCTTGCATTGCATCCAAGACGACACAGGTGCAACACAGAGACAGGATGGAGATCACCCATAATGCCTTGCTCCTCGGCCCCACCTGACACGGCTTCTTCTATTGTCACACGTAGGGGGAAAAGAAAACATATTCACTCTCTTCTCTCTCTCTTTTTCCTGTCCTCACTTGTGTGTACGTGTGCGTGAATATGTGTGTGACGTGATGTGTTTGCGTGTGCGTCTGTCCGCGAGTGAAAAATAACAGTCAACTGAGATTAGAAGTGAAGAAGAAAGAAAACAGCAGTGGCGTCGGAGGTGTAGCACGGTTCAGCTAGCTTCCTGTTTGTCTTCATGGAAAGTGTGAAAGTGTTTTTTTTTGGTGGAAACGAGGCCCGTTGAAGGGAGCGGCAGCGATAAACTCCCTGTGGGCTGGAAAATATGCCCGGACCGGAACCCACCTGAGCTAAAATAGAAGACACTGCACCCCTCTGTTTTTTGTTTTACCCGTTCGCCAGTTTCTCTTTTGTGTTTTTCCTTCAGTCTCTTATTTCTGGTCAGTCCACTTCCCTATTTTGTGCCGCTCTCTCTTCTCTGTTTTTCCCCTTTTTCCTTTTGTTTGCAGAGTCTCTGCCCCACCAGTATCTCATTACTCTAATCCTGTTCATGAAGCAGACAAACGCAGTGACTCTTTCTCTCTTTCGGCATCGTTTCCCCGAAATTCCAAAATCTAAACGTCACCTTATTTCGAGCCGCGTGCGCCGCTGATGCGTCGCTGCAGTGGTTTGAAAGTCTCTCCTGCGACCAGTCAAACTGCCGTACCTCTAAACAGCCCGGGAGCTTTATGTAAACACTGCACTGCGATCAGATCTGGGATCTGTAGTCCCTTTGTTGTGTGTTGTTATAGTCATGAGAGTTGCCACTCTGCCAGCAGAGATTGCAGAGAGAGGTAACTCATCATGTTGTATCTATTGTAAGCCACTTACGGCGAGATTATGAAATGTAAACAGTGTCATTGTGCTCTAAATATGTTGAAAATTCCACATCAACTTTATTGGCTTAAAGACTTATTCCTTTTATGTCTGAAGTTGGCTCATATCTTCAGCCATGAAAAGAGGTGTTATTTAATTGGTGGAAACATTTCGTTGAAGTGCTCAAATTCCTTCTGCTTCCTGTTCCAAGGCCACTATTGTGAAGTAAAAAAGCTCCATTGAACTCCGGTCTCCGGTTATATATTACAAAAAGTAAAGCCATTTGGTGGCCTGATTTTCTAAGCTGATCCACATTTTCTCAGATCAACATTTGTCGGCCACAGGCCTTGATGGAGGAATTAGCCTACTTTGTAATCATTAGGTGCCAGCTAATGCACACAATGGGCTTTTTGTCATCCTAAGCCAAGAGAGGCCTGGACACTTCTGCTCCGACTCGGCTGAAGTCAGACAGACACTGTTTGTGTTGCTCTGACTTGCAGTGTGGTGGAGCAGCAGAGCTCAGCCAAAGTGTCTTACGTTGAATAAGAAGGAAGAAAGAAAGAAATCAAGCATTACACCGTTTAACTAAATTCTGTCCGTTAAGGTTTACCATGACAAAGCACTGCAAGAAAAAACACAATAGATGAGGTTCCCTGTAGCGCCGAGCAGTGTTCCCAACATTCATTATCAGACTGTACATATACTATTAGTCGTCAGATACACTTAAGTATAGTTATATATACTTATCTATTAACAATTTCCACGATTTATCCATTGCTTTTATATATTTATTTTAACTATATGCTTTAGCTTTTGGCAATCTAGTTTAACATTCATCAATGACCACGAGCCATAAGTTATCTATTCATCCACCACATTCAGCTGTGAGCTGTCTACTTGAACTAATTATCTACTTACCTTAGTTTTTTAGCGCTCTATTTGAACTATTTATCAATTACCTTTAGCTAACTATTCAACTGTTGATTCATTAAACTCAGCCATCCTTTTCAACAATTCATCCAGTACTTTTAGTCGACTGTTTCTCTTTGTTTCTCTATATTTTTATATGTGTTATAGCTGACTCAATATATTGGCATGTCATATTTTATTAATGTAATTACTGGCACAATCTTTAAAAGAAGCCCCTGTTGTAAAAGTGGAATTTCTGATGTTGCTCACCCTGAGATATCTGGATCTCAGCAACGTTCCATAACTGTGTTTTGTTTTATTTTCCAGCCAAACATCGGGCGTCTCGGCATCCCTCATGGCCCGTCAGGAGAAAAGGTGGCTGTAGTTGCCATCGATGACTGTGACATCTCCATGGCGATTCGTTTCGGGAAGCAGATCGGCAACTACTCGTGTGCCGCCCAGGGCACCCAGACCGGACAGAAGAAGTGAGCTTTCCTTCTCTTTCACTCATCTGTCTCTCTCTCTCGGTCTCACCACTCATCTGTAATCCATCCAACGCTAACTCGTCAGACCAATAAGTACATTTGTGGTACCTTCATTACAAAACATTACGCAACTCTGATTTCACAACCTTTTGTCCTTTAATCTGAGTGTTCATCCTCATGGCTTTCTGCTGTCAGACACGGCCTCGAAAACCAAAAAGCTCACCTCAACGCAGGCTTAATCTGATTTACTGTGCGATTCCCCAGTAATGAATTTGAATGTTTTCTAGCGTGAGACTTTTTTTTAATGAGTCTAATGGAGAGCTATCATGCTGAGACACATTTAGTTTGCAGAGGGTGGGGACAGAGAGAGGCTTCAAAGAGGAGTTAATGAGGTTACATTCCTTCAGGAACTTGTTGCACAGGTCACAGAAGCTGAGAGGCGTTCGGGTGCTCAAACTGCGTTGGTATACACAGATATACATTACGCTGGCGTGTAATGCGATGCAAACACGCAAACGCCTGGAGATTTGTTGTGGAGACGCGATCCAGAGTGTGATTGAGGCACAGAGCAGCAGTGTTTAGAGGGAGGGGGAACCTGAGAAATGCCAAACAGAAACAAGCACTCAGCTTTTAAAACTAGATTATCGTTTTGTGCAAATCTGTATTTTAAGAACCTTTGTTAACGTCCATAAAGTGGCCCTTCACACGTATTAACTGTGTCTTACATTGTTCTTTTACTCTGCTCTGCTCTGCTATTCCTGAGGCAACTCTGTACAGACTCCACTCTGTACATGTATGTCTCCGCACTCATACACTCTTCCAGTATATATTCCTCTTGCCAGACTAGCAATTTTATTAAAAACACTTGACAATGCAAAAATATTCCCTGATTCAAAATGTCTTGAATTTATTAATTGATAAAAATTAAATTGAAATGAAAACAACCATCAAACCTAGTAATCTGTTCATCAGGTTGCATTATTAATATACAAACACATTATTAATGGGTTATTTTGAGGCAATACACATCACTAAGAACTATTGCAGTTTGTGGCTCTAAACCCACGTCAGATTTCCATTTTTCTATCTTTTTATTTATTTCCTTAAAGAGTCTTTGAATAAGCTTCCCATGCTCCTGACTGCACGTCATTGTTTGTGCTGAATGCACACGACATGCAGCGGTTTAGCGTTGCATTAGATTAAGTCTTCTGCAGCACTCTGGTGTTTGATGTTGAGTGTTTGAGAGGCTGGAGGTGTAAGCAGCTTCTGCATGAGCTGCGATGTGGAACCTCACTTGTGACACGTTAAAACCTTGGAAACTTATTTCAGAAATATCCGTCATGCTAAGAGCTTATCAAGCCTGACCTCAGTCGCCCTTTCTGGTCTAAACTCTGAAGCATTAAGGGCACATATTTAGTAGAATAGAGCTGAACAACCCTGAACATCATTATTATTATTTGTATTTTTTATTCACAAACAGTCAAAGTATGGTTTTCATCATTGCAGATCTGAATAAATGTTTGTGTCCAAACCCGGCAAAAAGATTCTGGTTTCTTGTAATTAAAAGTGCATCGACACACACTCAGTCAATATTAGTAGTAGAGTAGGAAAGTAGATTACATTTATTTTTTATATTTTGATTTTGCTCCAAATTTGCTCGACATTTTCTGTTTGTGTCGTCGGCAGGTCTCTGGACTTGACAGGGCCGCTGCTGCTCGGCGGCGTTCCCAACCTCCCCGAGGACTTCCCGGTCGGGAACAGAGACTTTGTGGGCTGCATGAGAAACCTCAGCATCGACAGCAAACCCATCGACATGGCCAGCTACGTCGCTAACAACGGCACCGAAGCAGGTTGGACATGCTGAGTCGTCAACGAAACAGCCTACGCTAAAGCCAAAGAGACAGACACAGACATGAGGAAAACCCTAATGCCTTGCTTTTGCTCCTTTTACTTGAAACACATTAGCAACAGTGAGCTAAAGTTAGCATGTTTTGTCCCCCCAGTGTTTTTGCAGCTCATAAACAGATGCACTCATTGGACAAACATATTGATTATGATGTGCTTGATGTCAAGGTTGTCCGGCGAGGAAAGACTTTTGCGTGACCGACCTGTGCCAGAACGGAGGAGTGTGTGTCAGCAAGTGGGACACCTACAGCTGCGACTGCCCAACCGGCTACGGGGGCAAGAACTGTGAACAAGGTAGGAAGAAGAGTCATGATAGAGTCCAAAAAAAAGTGTCGGTAATTACCTCTTTGCATCAACATATGCATTCATATGGAGGTGTGTCTTTGGCCCGATGTGCCTGCATCTACACGCTCCTCCTGTGAGCGTCTGTGTTTACCTGCTGTAAGTGCACGGTGTGTGTGGACTTCCAGGAAATGGTTGTGCTTGGCAGATCAAATGGGATAAGGAGCGCCTCCCCTGACTCAGTCTGACTCATGCGGCAGCCACAATGGAGATTCACAGTGAGGCCTCTGCTCCCTACTGAACAGACACTAAACATGGCCTCAGGTTTGGAGTTAAGGACAAAAACAAACTCTGACTCACTCATCCAAACCCAGAAAAAGGATGAAACAAAACACATACACACACACACACTGACCTCTGTGTGTCTGTTGCCACCCCGTGTGATTCTGGTGCTGACCTATACACAACACTTATACAAGGAACGGATGAACATATGGCAGTGTTTCCTTGTTAGCCGAGGAAACGTAAAAGCATCACAGTGTTTTTATTCACACTTCATAACACCATCTCATGTTCTTCTATGGTAAGGAGAGAACTTTGATTTGCTCCTTCAGGGCGAGCTTCCAAACAATGTGTGAAGGTGTGAATTCCTTCTCCTCGTACCCCTTCGCCTCTGAGGTAGCCGCCTAGCCAGCGCCAGGCCCCGGTATCCACTATCTGAACTGGGCCGGGATCACAGCAAGCTGGGATAAAGGTTTTGGCTGCAATGCTGCTTGTTGACACGTTTGGTTTGCAGGCTCCGCACAGCTAGCTGCCACACGAGAAACAAGAGATTCATTAACTGCCAAAATCATCCAGACTGGACATGAAAAGACTGAATTCCAGATCAGATCCGATTTTTTTTTTGTACAGACCATTGTTTTTTGTGTGTTTTTTTTAAAAAGATAAGGAACAAATTCTGTCACGCTAACTTAAAGCAGATTACAGTCAGGCTAAATATAAGTATGATGTGCACTGGAAAACATTTGCTTCCATATGGGTGTGAGAGGCTTGTTATGCCAAGTATTTGGATCTATGTGTTGGTGTCAAACAAGCTGTTGGCAGTAGTTGAGGATTTGTTTAGAGTCAACACACCTGGCTAATACCTTCAATATTTTTGAGAAAAGTGTGAAAGTTGTTGAGGTGAGACATAATGAGTCTCAGTTGGACTTGGCCGCAGTCTGGATTGCCGACCTGGTCAAAGCGCCACTGTGCCTGCTCTCCCATCCGCAAACTGTAGCTTGTACAGAAGCGTGTGAACCTCCCTCTGATCCAACACAGTTAAAGATTAGCACTGCATACCACATCTTTGCTCAATCTCTTAGTATTAAGACTTAATACTACCGTAAGAACATATGAACTGGAGCATAATACATATGATTTAATTACAGCACGCGAACAGGCTAAAACGGGATGATAAATAAAACCTGCATGGATGTGTTTTTCACTGTGAGCATGCTAGCATGCTAACCTGCTCACATTTGGCTTAAAGCACCTTTTGTGTTAAAGTAAATCAGAAACGAGGAGTGGCTGTTTTTAGCTTGTTTTTTTTACTCCTTTGGTAAAGTAGTCGGACTAAAGCCACCGTAGTTACCACAAACAAAGTGCTTTGTCTCATAATTACAGCGTGTGTGTGTTTTTCTGAAAGCTCCTGTAGAAATATGTGCCCCGGGGAACCGAGAACATACAGGGTTCATGCTGTATGTTGTACAGGAGGAAGCACTTCACTTCTCTGTACGTCGTGCTGAAAGGTGGACCCTTGGTGTGTGTGTGTGTGTGTGTGTGTGTGTGTGTGTGTGTGTGTGTGTGTGTGTGTGTGTGTGTGTGTGTGTGTGTGTGTGTGTGTGTGTGTGTGTGTGTGTTTGCGTTGATCTCTCCTTCAGCATCAACAGGAGCTTATATACTTCTTTTTTTTTGTGGATTTAAACAAGATGCTGAACACTAATGATGTTTCCTCTTCACTCTTCCCTCCCGGCTTGTCCCCGTCCAGTGATGCCATCTCCTCAGTTCTTCGACGGCCAATCGCTCATCTCCTGGAGCGAGACGGACATTACCGTCGCTGTTCCCTGGTTCATGGGCCTCATGTTCCGCACCAGGCAGCCCGATGGCACCCTGATGCAAGCCAACGCCGGCGCCCACTCCACCATCAACCTCATGGTGAGATGCATTGCACATGTCAACGGATTATTGTCAACGGAAATGTCATCGGCATCATTTTTTGGGGACTTTGTTTCTCTGCAGTCGAGAATACTTACTGAATGGAAATGAAAGTACAAAATGAGCGTCTTTCTCTCCCTTCAGGTGAGTGAGCAGCAGATTCGTATGGAGGTGTTCATGAGGCAGCAGCTGGTGGCGTCGCTGGGCTTCTCACAGGTTCGCGTCGATGACGGGGAGTGGCATCACCTGCTGGTAGAGCTGAGGAGCGCCAAAGACGGCAAGGACATCAAATACCTGGCTTTTGTGTCCCTGGACTACGGCATGTACCAGGTACAGGCGAATGACGTCACACCTAGAAAAGGATACATTTACAAGAAAAAAAGAGGGCTCATTTATTTATTTTTTGTACGCAGAAGTCAGTGGAGCTCGGTAATGACCTCCCAGGATTGAAGCTGCAAACTCTTCATGTTGGAGGTTTGCCTGGAGAGGGAAACCATGTCAGAAACGGATTTGTTGGTTGCATACAGGTATGCGTTTTTCCAAATTTGGAAAGAAATGTAACAGTAGTTTTCTATTTTCCTGGACTACATCATGTTTTTTTCCTTTTCCTCTTGTCCTGCGTCTTCTTCTTCATCATCAATGTGCGCCCTCCATTAGGGAGTGCGTATGGGCGAGACGTCCACCAACGTGGCCAACGTGAACATGGCTCAGGGCCTGAAGATCCGTGTGGAAGACGGCTGCGACCTGGCTGACCCCTGCGACTCCAACATCTGCCCTGAGAACAGCCACTGCAGCGACGACTGGAGCACGCACACCTGTGTCTGCGACCCAGGTCATATCCACTTGCACGAACAACACACACTCCAGCTAAACTCTCAGGATCGCTCGGTTAAGTTTGAGTGTCACTACTCACTCTTTTCTCTTTGTCCTGCAGGTTTTTTTGGGAAGGAGTGTGTTGACGCCTGCCAGCTCAACCCTTGCGAGCACGTTTCCACTTGCGTTCGGAAACCGAGTTCCTCCCACGGATACACCTGTGAATGTGGACAGAACCACTTTGGCCAGTACTGTGAAAACAAGTAAGCTGCCTCCCCTTCTCTGTTGATTTTCACCTTCTATGATTTGAATGAACTCTATTTTTATTGCACTTTATTATGCCATAAAAGTTGAGCCAGTAGCACCGAGTGTAATGTGGTTTAGGCTCTTTAAGTTGTATCTTTTAGATATTTACTTTAGAAAAATCACAAAAACATTCGCAGATTACATCTTGAACTGCATTTTACAGTAGTTCGCTTTGCTGAAAGCGCCCTCGCAGATCATAATTTGTATCCAGATGTTAAAAATGAAGCAGGCTCCCAGAGACAAAGCACACTAATCTCCTTTAGTTGTGTTAGGCTCTTGGTCTTTTTGTCATTTTCCAACGTCCTGAGTCTTTCATAGCGGATTTATTGATCAGTAATCTTTATGGTGTGTGTCTGAGTGAGGGAGAGGGAGCGAGAGGAAATATCAGACTTAAACAATAAACAACTCTTTGGCGACATTTAGAAAGTCTGTATTTACGCACAGAAAGCGGCGGGTTAGTTCTGCACGGTCAGCATTGTCTGAGAGGGCCCGTGAATTAGCCAGCCCTGATTGAGAAGCAGTCACTTCCCCCTGACCCCTATGACACGCATCACGTCCTGTCTTAAGCAGGATGCGGGATTCCCCCTTCACGCCTGACTGATCCTCCATAGTTGTTCAGTCACCGCCGCCCTCAGACGGCTGCTCGTCCCCTATCGGATCACATCGCTCGGCCGGAGTTTGCGTCTCTCTCTCTCTCCCAGTAAGAGAGAGAGAGAGAGAGAGAGAGAGAGAGAGTCTGTGTGTGTTTGTGTGAATGAGTCACACCTGAACCGCTGACTTAAAAGTGAGGAGGAAGTTTATTCTGGATTCAAAAGCGTTTAGTTGGAGATAAACTTCACAGATGCCTATCACATGTTGAGTATTTTGTTCAAGTTGAGACCATGTCAGTAGATGGCAAAACCCGATCAACCATCACTTTGCTTGCTTGACACATCTTTTACATTTTCTTTATTTAAAAAGAATCAGAACCACAAAATGTCCACTGGTCCAACTGTGCGTTGACCAAAACGTTTCCTCTCACATCACAATTTAATGATAGAAACAAAGCACCTCTGTGTTATTAGTTAATTGTAATGTTCTGTCATGAGGGCACAGACAAGAGAAAGAAATCTAGTATTGCTCGAAAAATACAGTTTTGAGTTTTGTGGTTATTTTAAAAACTGCAGGTCAGATAGTTTTCCACATACATGGTGAAAAAGAACTTTTTTTTTTACAATGCAGGTGTGCTGAAACCTGTAACAAATGATATGTTTCGCTCCTTTTACATGGTCTCAAAGTTTTTGTTGAATTTTTATGACAAAGATATATTAAAGCCTGAATTTGTGTTTGACATCAGAGTGGAGAAGCCATGTCCTCAAGGTTGGTGGGGCAGTCCCGTGTGTGGACCCTGTAACTGTGATACGAACAGTGGATTTCATAAAGACTGCAACAAGACCACTGGAGAGTGTCGCTGCAAGGTAAAATCATTCATAGCAATACTTTACATGACCTGGATTGATACTTTACTGTTTGTGATTTACCAGCAAAGTTTGCTCAGTACAGCAGATTAACCGAGAAGCGAGACAATCTAACATTTGAAAGAAGAACTAACGCGGTCCTCTTGTCGATGGAAAGTTTAAATATGGTATTAGTCGTAAGGGTCTTCTCCCTTCCTGCAGGAAAACCACTATCGTCCAGAAGGCGAGGACACTTGCTACCCGTGCGAGTGCTTCTCTCTTGGCTCCGAGTCTCGAACATGCGACGCCGTCTCTGGGCAGTGCCCCTGTAAAGGAGGAGTCATCGGCCGGCAGTGTAACCGCTGTGACAACCCCTTCGCCGAGGTCACTCCCACAGGATGCGAGGGTACGTGTATTTAAAATATCATCTTTACTGATATCTTTCAACTTGTTTTCTAGCGACAGGAACCTAAAGAGTGACCTAAATCTTTAACAGTTGCTCTGAAGGTTGGAAAAAGTAGTAAAGTATTAAATTAGCCTTGCAAAAGAGCAAATGTTTATTTAAATGAAATAGGCAAGACATAGCAACTCATTTATAATAGGGATACAATTAACCAAATACTAACATTGAAGTAAAACACAAGTTCATAGCTATTGCAAAATACTGTCAAAGAAAAGTCAGAGAAATTTCTCTTCAACAAAAAAAGGGTTTGCTGTGGTCATGACAAGGACAGTTGTGACAAAACTATTTCAGAAATTGGGTGTATTATTCCTTTAAATGTTCCGGTTCACGGCGTGAGCCCGGATGAACCGGCTGAATCGACGAAGTGTCAAAAGGAGACAAATATTGTCGCTCACGTCTGCTGGTGCCTCAGTTGAGCTAACTGCACGTCTTTGTCGCCGCCCAGTCAAGCAGAAGAGGCGAGTCTGGCTCGTGAGCTGACTTGGCAGAGGGACCGCAGACGCACAATACAGTAGAGATGAATAGAAGACAAAGACGCAGAGTCCAGAAACTGAATGTCAATGTGCTGACTGTTTGACCCAATGTGGAGCTCTCCAGTCCCAGGACGTGTTTGGACTGTTAATGGATGTAAATCTACGACAAGATGGTTCCTTTTGTTTTAAAATCTTGCTTTGTTCATTTTTGATCAAGCGGATTTAAGACATTATTTCACATCTGAAGGGAGGAACACATTCTGATGCAGGAAAGGAGTGAGAGAGGGAGTCGAGCTGCAAAAATGAAACGAGCGAGATGCTTCTTTGGTCATGTCCCACGGGTCACTGAGATGTGACCATCCATGGCAGGGCTCATACCCATCTGTCAGCGCTCTGAACCTAAACACAGCGGTTGATGTCACCACAGCCTTTAGTTGTGACAGAAAGTCTCGAGTTATTGTAGAAATGAGCTTGAAAGAAAGGCTAAGTATGATTCAATAGAAGGTTTCAAAGATGAGCTCATTGGCTCTGAAGTAAAAATGTGACTGAGGTTATGAAGTTAGCATGAACACTTAATGAAACACTGGGGGATTAAAGGCTGTGGGCAACTACAGTGAGAGCAGCAACAAACAAGTCAACAAGCCTGCAGGTCTCAGCAGTTTATGATGCGCCTCTTCAGGGGTTACCTCATGTAATGCTCTCAAACCAGTTTTTGTTTGCGTTATATATCGGCGTGTGATGGGAGCTGTATGTGTGTTTACCTGCTGGTTCCAAACCACATTCACATTACAACCTGCACTTTTTTTGTTTGTCTTTTCCTCCACAGTGGTGTACGAGGGCTGTCCCAAGGCCTTTGATGCAGGCATCTGGTGGCCCAAGACCAAATTTGGACGCCCCGCCGCCATGAACTGTCCCAAAGGATCAATCGGTGAGTGCTTTTAAACCCTTCTGATGACAAAAGCAACATGTGGTGTAATTATTTCTCACTGGATGGCATCTTAACAGTGTGTGGTCCCCTTGGAAGGAGTGGAGAGCAGAAGACTTTCAGGCCACTAATTTATATCGAGGTCAATCAGAATCAGTTTTAATGGCCATGTTCATTTTCACATCCATGGAGTTTGACTCTGGTTTCTGCGCTTCGTGCTTGTTTCCAATGGCGGTAAACCAGTTTTATCGTCCCATTTCTGCGAAATTGGAAGGAATAATTTAACATTTTATTACTTTTAGAGAAATCCAGGCTAGCTGTTTCCACTTTTTCCAGTTTTTATGACAACATAAACAGGCCACTTGTTAGTTTAGCTAGCTAACAACACCTAGGGACAATTACAGGCTAATGTTTTATGCTAAAACATCGTGGACACAACCACAAGTAGAAATATTCCATAATATAAGCTAACTTTATAATGTTCGTTACAACACCATGTATACCTGAAGCTAGCTAACATTAGCCACCAAAAGCTATTGGAAAAAGCAACGCTGTAGCGGCAAAACCAATAAGACTCCTGTTTTATTACTTATGAATTCAACTCTATATTCCTAAGTCGAAGATTGTATTGTTTATTTTTCCAAAAGTCACATGCTCTCGTTTCATAAAAAATAAAGTACACGCTGGTCTCCATGCGTACGTCTTCACTGCAGTGGGATTAAGCTGCATGAGTGGCTTTGTGTTTGTGAGTTAATGCATTTTAAGGCACACACACACACACACACACACACACACACACACACACACACACACACACACACACACGGTCTCTATTTAAAGCTTAACAACACAGTGATGAGGCTCTCTGATTGGTCCATTGATCCACCAGAGCGTTCGCATCGACCAATCGTGTCCATGCGTATCTGTAGATGTGTTTTGTGTGTGTGTGTGTGTGTGTGTGTGTGTGTGTGTGTGGAAGAGAGAAGACAGTCAAACTCAAGCCTTGTGTTCGGTGACCTATTCCTCACTTTCCTGGTTACACCCCATAGATACTGCCGTCACCACGGCGACCCCTTTTGTCGTCTCCCCAGACCCATTTGGGAATTTATTTGCCGACGCTGCTCGCTGCCTTTTCTCAGCTCCGACCCACTGGCACGTCCTCCAGCCATCTCCTCCTCTGCAACAATGGCATTAGAAGAGACTTTGCATTTGGATGAAGCCTTTTGAATCCGACTGGAGCGAGTTTCAAATATTTAAACCAAGAAGAGAGGAAGTGTTTTACATGTTTCATGAATTTAACATAATCCGAGCCGTTGGGATATTTTTAAGCACAATATGACATGTGAATGAATCTGGATCGAATTTTCTTTTTAAATCCCCCCAAAAATATAGTTGCCTGTTCCTTTTTTTCTTTAGCAATGCGTAGTGTCTGTGGGTATCCCATTCTGATTATACAGCCAGATAAACCTTCATTCATAAGGTTGTGCAGCTTGTATGAAGCCTAAAAAGAAAAATTAATCAAAGTATCCTGACAATATCAGTTCAAAACATATAGTTTAGAGAATCTATTGTGTGCCCTCACATTACGAGATGTTTCACTTGACCGTCTCTTGTATGAGAAACATATTTAAAATCTGTATTTTATTTCAAGGTACTGCCATTCGCCACTGCAACGACGAGAAGGGCTGGTTGTCGCCTGAGCTCTTCAACTGCACCACCGTCTCCTTCTCCCATCTGAAGAAGCTGGTGAGTGCTGCACACAATAAAACATCCTGCTGTCGCGTCCAGCTGGACATCTTTTACACAGTGACAGCTTTAGAGGTGAATGAAGTGAAAAATGAATTATCTCTGAACTCAAATGCTTCCTGTTTGAATATGAAGTCCTCATCAGACTGTTCATGCCTCTGTACACTGCATTGCGCTCCCTTCATAATGATCATATTGATTGAACTATGGATCGTGAAGGGATCTGATGCGTCATCAACGGGGCCATTTCATAGGAGGAAGTCTGTGGGAGATTCAAGCGTAGTATTCATCTGTAAAAAGAGACGACAGGTTGCTCTGTGGACTCACAGATGAGTTGTCAAAAAGGTGTCAGCTGGTCTCAGGAGCGAAATGATTACAATAAAGGCCGATTATTATTTTCCTCCTTGTTGTTATTGTGTTTTGGACGGCCTGGTTCGCCTTTCTGTGTACAGCATTGCACCTATTGTGTTTGAACCTGAACCTAATACTCGAGGCGGGAACTTCTGAAAGCCCCGCTAATCCTGGATTGACCAACTTCCATTATGTTTCATCGCAGCCACTCAGCTCGCCTTTGTTTTGACCTGCTCGTTCGCTCTCCATCCCTCGACCCTTCACCCCCCCCCCCCCTACGCAGAACGAGGACCTGCGTCGCAACAGCTCCAGGATGGACGGCGAGCGCTCCAAGACCATCGTGCGCTTGCTCCACAGCGCCACCAACAACTCGCAGCATTACTACGGCAACGACGTGAAGACCGCCGCCCAGCTGCTGAATCACGTGCTGCAGTACGAGAGCCGGCAGGCGGGGTTCGAGCTCACCGCCATGAGGGACGCCGAGTTCAACGAGGTAGAAAAGAAAAAAAAAGGCTTTAATTTGGTGAAGCCCAGTCTGAGTCCTGGTGGCACACTGCCCTCCACTGGTTGATCTGACTGGGAGAGCAACTTGGTTCATCACTAGCTATCCAATACTTCCACCGTTGCTATTATCACAAATCTCTTTGGTATTGTCTGCGATGCATTTACATGAATGCTTCATTTGTGTCAATTGCTTCGTTTGTTTGTATTTCTCCAGAACTTGGTGCGAGCAGGAAGCGCCATCCTGGACCCCGACACCAAGGAGCACTGGGAGCAGATCCAGAAGACGGAAGGCGGCACCGCGCATCTGCTGCGCAACTTCGAGGACTACGCCAACACGCTGGCGCAGAACGTCAGGAAGACCTACCTGAAGCCCTTCACCATCGTCACCGACAACATGAGTGAGTGGAGGAGCTGTGGTCACACATTGTGTAACGCGATCCCACCCGACACGCCGCCCTCACGCCTGCCTGCCTCTGTCTCCTCCCACTTTCCCGCCTTTGACCCAGTTCTGACCGTGGACTACTTGGACGTGTCGGACCCGGAGAGGGCCACGCTGCCTCGGTTCCAGGACATCCAGGAGGATTACTCCAAAGAGCTCGGGTCCTCCGTCCAGTTCCCCCAGTTCAACCTGCGCACCGAGGGCCACAGAGGTAGCAATCACAGCGCCTGATGCTTTTGGAAGGTGCAACAAAAATAAAATGCACAACTCCAGTCGTATAGTCTGTGAATTTCTGTCTCGCTATCCCCTCCCAGCCGAGCCGGCCCCCGAAACTCCAAGTCAGACCGAGCCCCCGCAGGAGGAGGAGCACACAGCGTCCGATAGGAGACGCCGCCACCTCGAGCCGGCGGCTCCTCTGCCGGTCGCTGTGGTGATTGTGTACAAATCGCTGGGGAAGCTCCTCCCGGAGAGCTACGACCCTGACCGCAGGAGCCTGAGGTACGACCGACAGTTAAAGTTCAGGCCTGCTGAGGGGTTCGTCGTCATTACCTTCAAAAACCTTCAAAAACCTTCCCAAGTTTTTGTCAGACACTGATCACGAGGGAGGGCAGGCCGACTTTCTCTAACTCTTGAAGCTCTTTCTGTACTTTACAGTGTATATACTGTGTATTCATTCATCATATTCTGTAAATGTTTGAAGAACATGTATTACTCTTATGATAATACAGTACATGTCATAATATTTACTGTAGGTGTGTTTAAACCACCTTATCAGGCCCATACAAATCTGTTTAGTTATTCAGGAAAACAGAGAACGGAGTCTGTCAGGCTTGTGTGTGTGTGTGTGTGTGTGTGTGTGTGTGTGTGTGTGTGTGTGTGTGTGTGTGTGTGTGTGTGTGTGTGTGTGTGTGTGTGTGTGTGTGGAAAAGAGAAAACGTTACTAAGAATATCTTTTAAAAGATGACATAAGGACGTTAACAAAAGGATAACAGTGAATATGATTTTAGTCCGTTACGGTGAGCGACTGCTCCACATCAGTGGGCATCAGTGTAATAACGCCGTTAAAAGCAAATTTAAACTCACTGCAGCGGTTCTAGACACTTTAAGTGAATCATTATTTTTCTGTCCAGGCTCCCCAACCGCCCAGTGATCAACACAGCCATCGTGAGCGCCACGGTGCACAGTGAGGGTCCGCCTCTTCCTCCCATCCTGGAACCCCCCATCACCTTGGAGTACACGCTGCTGGAGACGGAGGAGCGAACCAAACCTGTGTGCGTCTTCTGGAACCACTCCATCGCGTGAGTTGCGCCTCGCTTGCATGCCCGAGGTGGTTCAGAACCGCCCCGGGGGTTAAACCTTGCAGATAAAACAGCATTTGTAGTATTTCCTTTTTTTAAATGTCCTTTTCTTCTGTCGTGCTGCGTTTAGGATCGGAGGTACGGGCGGCTGGTCCGCTAAAGGCTGCGAGGTGCTCAACAGGAACAACACCCACATTAGCTGCCAGTGTAACCACATGACCAGCTTCGCCGTGCTCATGGACATTTCCAAGAGAGAGGTATTGACGGAAAAAAGGATGAAACACCTCAACCGAGCTCGCCGTTTTCTGCCTGTCGCCCCGTTACTGACTCCTTCCTGCCTTCTCCGCAGCACGGGGACGTTCTCCCCCTGAAGATTGTCACCTACACCACGGTGTCGGTCTCCCTCTTCCTCCTCCTCCTCACCTTCATCTTGCTGTGCCTCTTGCGCCGGCTCCGCTCCAACCTCCACGCCATCCACAGGAACCTGGTGGCGGCGCTCTTCTTCTCCGAGCTCGTCTTCCTGCTCGGCATCAACCAGACTGACAACCCGGTGAGTGCTTAGCCCGCAGAGGATAGACCGCACGTGGGCGGAGAGGGAGCGTGCAGCAGCTACACATACGCACTAAAGGCAGAGAGACAGCGGTGTCTGAAAAGAGCTTCAGCGTGCTTTGGCATCTTCTTCCCGACTGAACTCCTGCGAGAGCTTCATCTCCACCATTTATCCATCAGCTCCGCAGTTTTCCCATGTACCGCTTGCTTGGTGACGGCAGTAAAGCTCGAGGTAGCCCGGTTGGGGTATCACTGGTTCAAGGGACTTTACCGCTGTCATACGAGTGGTTTGGTGATATCAAACAGCCTTTTGCCTCAGCTTGCTCTGCTTGTGACATTTGGACAGAAAGTCCCCCGAGCCAAGTCGTTCTTTAGATTACAGAGATCTGGTCCCGTCGGGCCTGTGCTGCGCTGTGCAGGCATCGCAGGGGAACCTTCTTGGCACATGCACATGATACAGGATCACACTACTTTTGTAGTTTTCCTGTGCTTGTGGCATGGTGGAACTTGAAGTGGGATCGTGTACTAAACTGTACACTATTAAAAAGTGCCAGGCGATAGTTGTTTGGCCTGCGGGTAAACGTGGCGTTGACAGGGACTTTATCTTCCTACCTGACACGGATTTGACAGATTCTGTGTTTTGGTGCTCGGCTAATGACTGTAATGGTGAGGAATGCCCTTTCCCAATTTAACCTCCCAGGAGTTGATGTCACTGAACTGACAGCGCCGGCTGCATGAGACGTTGTTGCTGTAAAGCTCCATAATTAAAAAGGTGTAAAATACTGTAGATATCCTGTTAGTACGGAGTCTGTAGTCAGAAATCAAATCAGCTGCGGTAGATTCGGAGTTGGGTAGGTCACAGCAACGGCCATGCATGTGCACACACACACACACACACATACACACACACAATGTAAAGGATCTAAAGGTGTGGGAATTCTTTGAAGTCTGCTGACACACACACACACACACACACACACACACACACACACACACACACCTCAGTGTGCCAGTAGCAGAGGCATGCTGTGACTGGTACCTGTCTCCAGAAGCAGGCCTCAGGGCGGTAGGCACTGGCAAAGGTGTCCCATAACAGCTTCTTAGTTTTCACTTGATAAATGTCTGTGGTACAGAAAAAAATCATGAAAATGTTAATTGACGAGTACTCCTGCTTTTTTTGAAGAAGAAGAAGAACAAGCAGAGGAATTGAGGCTTTGAAAGCCAAAGACACGCAGACAGAACCTCGACATACTTGCATAATTCTTGCACATTTTGAGGTCGAACATGCACCGTTAAAGCAAAGCACATGTATTGTCATGGAAGCAGCTTTAAAGCTCACAGTGACACAAATGCCACGTTATTTGGTATTAATTGAACATTGTCTCTTTGTATTTGCAAGCACTTTGTTTGATGCCTTCTTAGTCTTCCTTAGCTAGTCCAGATTCAAGGGGTTAAACTGAAGCCAGACGATGTAACTCCCAGTATCACATCTACTAAAACATAGTGAAAACAGCAGCAAAAATAGAGAGAAGTCGTGTAAACGTTGCTAACATTGGAAAGCAAACCCAAAGCTACGGGTCATACCAGAGTCGGGATGCAGCAGCAAAACACCGGGGTGTATTTAATTAAGCGGCGGTGCGTTTCATTGCTTGTGAGTTCAACGTTTCATTTGTTGTTCTCTCCAAAGTCACGTAGTGCCGCTCTGAGGTGAACTCATCGGCTCTGACTAGTCTGGCCAAACCAGATGTCGGCAGTCTCACACAAGACGTCACAAGATCATCGGGCCCAGCCGTCAGGCCCAAACCACCGTGACTGCCAACCACCAGCCGTCAGCCAGATGTACATCAGAGATTGAAGTCTAGTCAATTCAGGTGGCAAAGCCAACACAACAGTTCAGTGGGGCTCACATTCTGCCTCATCACGTCAAAAACGGAAGAGAATAAAACACAGAATTGAAAATTGAGAGAACTCAAACCAACTCCTGCACCTGTACGCTAAATCTGACCCAACAATTCTGCATCCCCTCCACATTTGCATACAGCAGCAGTCCTCATAATG
The DNA here is from genome assembly GCF_023055335.1 of Clinocottus analis. Lineage (NCBI taxonomy): Eukaryota > Metazoa > Chordata > Actinopteri > Perciformes > Cottidae > Clinocottus > Clinocottus analis. The sequence goes on along the minus strand of NW_027175932.1, from coordinate 10,736,284 downwards.
TGAAATATGAAAGCAGGATTACAGATTAGAAGGTCAAGTTTCAGATAAATTGCAGGAGTCTTTCTTTCTTGTCAAAACAACCTGACTCGCAGTGTTTTGACTGGGACGAGGGGGACTCGAGCACTGACTCACAACACGCTGCACTGTACCATCTGCAACTGTATGAGGGGAAGAAAAGACAAGTAGAAGCCGAGGTTACACAGAGACTTTAAAATGAAGTTAAAGAAGAAGCTTTATGTGCATGTTTGTGAGCGTGCGCGTCCTTTTATCAAGTGTGTGTGTGTGTGTGTGTGTGTGTGTGTGTGTGTGTGTGTGTGTGTGTGTGTGTGTGTGTGTGTGTGTGTGTGTTTCAACTGTGGAATGCTGTCAGTGTGTGCCCAGGGCCATGCAGGGTGATTTATAACACTGTCAAAGTCGTATCTCTCTCTCTCTCTCTCTCTCTCTCTCTCTCTCTCTCTCTCTCTCTCTCTCTTTCTTTCTCTCTCTCTCTCTCTCTCTCTCTCTCTCAGCATTACTAAAATACAGCATCTCAACCTCCTGGACAATCCCTTCACACTGCATTCCTCTAATGCAGCAACAGACACGGGAATAGGGAAGCAAGGAGAAAAATGAGTGTGGGGATAGATTGAATCAATACTGTTCAACATAAATTAATGAAGTTTGTAATAAAAAGTTTACAGCCGTTAGGGCTGCAAATAACATTTTTTTTTTTTTTTAAATTGCTGTTTTTTTTACAAACCAACCATCCGAAAACCAAACATATTTTATTCAGAATGATTTAAAACAAAGAAAGACAGAAAATATTTAGATGTAAGAGTCTTCGTGGCATATTTTCAGGAATAAATGATCAAAATATTGACTAATAGATGCAGCGCTTTCTTGTGCATCAACAACACTTGATCGACTGATAGAAAATGGAAAGCACAGCCGGGATGGCGAACAGACCGATGTTTTGCGCAAAACAAAGCTGCTTTTTGTTGTGGATTCTCTTCATCGCTCTTTCACCTCCCTCCAGTTCGTGTGCATGGTGATCGCCATCCTCCTCCACTACTTCTACATGTGCACCTTCGCCTGGATGTTCGTGGAGGGGCTGCACATCTACCGCATGCTGACGGAGCTGCGGAACATCAACCACGGACACATGAGGTTCTACTACGCCATGGGCTGGGGCATACCGGCCATCATCACGGGTGAGACACATACACACACACACACACACACACACACACACACACACACACACACGCTCAGAAACAAGGAAAGTGGCTGATGGCTGATTGTCAGGGTGCATTCGTGCTGCGACTCGTCTCGTCTGAGGAGGCTCTAATCCTCGTGGGAGAATGATCGAACACTGATGAAGAAAAAGAAACACACAATGAGAGACGGGCGTTATTTAGATTTCCACAATGTGTCTAATGACGACAAAAACAGATCAATTTCACGTACAATAAAAACGTCTTATTGTGGTGGAGAGTTGGTGTGTGTGAGGCTGCTGGAAAAACGATTGCGGCATGAATAAATGTGTTGAATTAGTAGTTTTACTGCCCTTTTTATTGTCTCTTGATATAACTGCAACATTACATTTTAATCACCTAAAATCTCCAATTAGTACCACCTTTTCAAGTCTGCCATTTACTACATATTTGCCTTCCAGACCCATTGATGTCTGTGGAGATTGCAGTCATATATTAAATGCTTGGCGATGTGCTGACATGTTTGTTTTGTAACTATCGGATGCCAGCAGAGCTTATTTGATTGGAATTTGGATTGAGACATACTGCGAGAGAGATATAGAGTTACAGAGCGATACTCACAGAGATCCGAGAAAAGACCAACCGATGAGGGATCCACATGACAGTCATGAGTGACTAAGACGGTAGAAGGATAAGACTGCAAAACAAAATCAGTGTCGGCTTGCACCGTGGCACTCCCTCAAGAGGAGGAGGGGGTGAAAGGAACAAGGCATAGCAACAGCTGTGACGCTGGTGTTGTGTGTTTATAGGTTTGGCAGTAGGTCTTGACCCTCAGGGTTACGGGAATCCGGATTTCTGCTGGCTTTCTGTCCACGACACACTCATCTGGAGCTTCGCGGGACCCATCTTCGTCGTCGTCCTGGTACGTGTCCCGGAATGTTTTCAGACCGTTAGGTGTTGGAGCTCAAAGTGAAGGAGTTTGAAAGGGCTTTCATGTCGTTATAAATCATGTAAATGATATGAAATATCAAAATCAAATACCACAAAAAGTCCTGTAAAATGCCAAATATATAGATGCCGGAGAGAATTGAAGTGTTTCCTTCCCTCTTCTTCTCCTCTTTGTAGGTGAACACAGTGATCTTTATTCTGGCTGCGAAGGCTTCGTGCGGTCGCAGGCAGAAGGCTATGGAGAAGTCAGGAGCAATGTAAGTCACATTAATAATCCATTATAATACACGTTATAAGCAGCGTACAGCCTTTTGGCGCAGGGGGGGGAAGCTGATCCGTGTGTTTTTTTCCCCTTCCTCAGTCCTGCACTTCGAATGGCCTTCCTCCTGCTGCTACTCATCAGCGCCACCTGGATGCTCGGCCTGATGGCGGTCAACAGCGACGTGATGACCTTCCACTACCTGTTCGCCGCCTTCAGCTGTCTGCAGGTGACGCCGCGTCTATGTTCAACCTCCAGACCAGATCCTCACCGACTCTTTTCCCATGGACACTCAACTCACGCCGCTGCTTTTTAACGGCATCTTTCGCTCTCCTCACAGGGAGTCTTCATCTTCTTCTTCCACGTGATCTTCAACAAGGAAGTGAGGAAGCACCTGAAGAACATCTTCACGGGAAAGAAGAGCGCGCCGGACGAATCCAGCACCACCAGGGCCTCGTTGCTCACAGTGAGTGAACAGCTCCACGAAAGTGGCCCTACATATTATCATCTTGTATTTGTTTCGGCTTGTTTTTTTTGGGGAATCCAGTCAAAACAAAGTCATGTTTTCTTTTTCTGCCCTCCCCCTCCCTCCTTCCTCACACCCGCCCATCCATCAGCGCTCCCTCAACTGCAACAACACGTACACGGAAGACGGCCAGCTGTACCGCTCGGGCATCGGCGAGTCCACCGTCTCCCTCGACAGCACGCTCAGGTCAGCCAAGAGCCGCAGCAGCTACCTGGCATACACACTCAGGTACAACACGCTCACTGACTGCATGGCTGCTTCTGCTGCACACCGCTGTGAGAGAGTGTGTGTGTGTGTGTTCACGCACGCCGTGTGTTTGCCCGCTTTCTTTATGTTGTCTTTCTTTAATCTCCTCCCTGCATGACTGCTGATGCATCAAATGTCTCACACGTACTAACACATCCCCAACCCCTAATTATTTCATTTATATATATGTGTATATATAGAGAGAGAGAGACTCACACGCATACACACACTTTACAGGTACACACTGTCCTTATTCGCTGCTTTATCTGAAGCAAGGATAAGTTAAGTTGCTGAGTTTCTCTACTTTCTGATTGCATTCCTTTCTTTCGCACGCGCATGTTGCCACGGCGTGGCAGCTGCGTTGTGCAGTCGCTCTGCTTGCGTGAAAGATCACGGTGAGATGTGTTAGCGCACGGCTTTGTTGCAAAAACCCAACACACACATACAGCAGAAGACATATCAACTCTCAATGATGTGCGTCGGAAGCAGAAGCCGCACTGTTCATACACACGGTTGTGTTGTTCTGTGGTTTTTATATCATGGGAGATTAAGCCGCTGACCTCGTGCATTTGACTTGATACGTTTTGTGGAGCTGGAGGTTTAAAGAGTATAGAGAATATGTTTTAATAGTTTAACGTAGCTTGATAGCACTGGAACAGACAAATACAGGAAAATACTCTCCAAAACTTTTCAACAAAACATTATAACCTTCATGAAGGTATATGCAGACTCGAGTCTGTCTGAAGTGTATGTTATAACGTGTGTTTCCAGTGGTATTTGATATTATTCCATTCTATTATTCTCGAATGGAATTTCAGAATTCTAGAATGGAATTTTTAAAATTCTAAAATGGAATTTTAGAATTCTAAAAGTGTGTGATCCCCTTGATGGTTTGAGGTGCCAGTAGACATTAGTATTCTCTCATCGGTGTCGTTGAGTTGTCCTAAATGTTGAACTCGTGTACATGCAGAGATACTGAAGCCCTTCCAGCTCTGCGCTGGCATTCTGTCATTTCTCAGACGTATTTAATCTCGTCCCATAGATTTGCACTTTATTTCCATTTATCTTTGAGTTTTAGATTGCTTTGCTTTCTACGGTCTGTGATAAATGAAGTCAAGGTTCTAGGTACAGTTCTAGATGGTAGATGAACTTACTTTGCACCATAATCATTCATGTATTCTGCCGTTATTATAGCATTATATCATTATGTCCACTGCCTCGTGCTTTGAGCAATAATGCCTCTGACTTTTAGCAATATCTCAGATATTGTAGTTGTACAGTACAGCTCAATTGTATTTGTTATGTAGTTAATTCTGGCAGCGCTACATTGAAAACTGGTAAAATGTATTATAACTTATTTATATATTTCTTTTCCAATTGGTAACAACCTTTACGTTAACATATGTTATAATCGACAGCCAAGAATCATTCTAATCTATATACTTTTCAGATTATATGTATTATAATATGTTTTGTACATGCCTGTATTGCTTTCCTAAGTGAACATTCTGTGTTTTGTCCCTGCTAAATCTCTTTAAAAAGTGACATGTTGGGATGCAGCTCTTCCAGGGTATTCCATTTAAGGCTCATCTCACCTGCACGTCTTGTACCGCCGTGTGTTTGTGCGTATAACATCGACATGTTTTCATCGCAGTGGGGTGGTGTTACATGTACCTGGTGTTTAAGAAGAGTTTTACAGAATGAATGTGAGGTGTGACTGTACGCCCCGGCTCGTAAAGCTGTCATCTGGGAAACGCGAGCTGACACGAGGGGTCAATGAGAGCGAAAACACCAGAAGGGGGAAAGCGCGATGGCATGCAGCCTGTGCGAGAGGCAAAAGGGGGGAGGGGGGATGGATAAGGAAAGAAACTTTGGGAAACTTGGAAAATAAGAGCGATAGGACTGTACCTGTTGAAGTGGGAATGCGATACAGACACATGCGCCTTCCCTGCGGCTGTTGGCACGTCTTCAGCTGCTTCCAGAAGTGTCTCTCAGATCATCAGACAGGTCAGAGTCTCCAGTAGCGTTTTTGCCTTTCAGCCAACATCTCAACCCAACTTGAGATAAACAGCTCCAGGTGGAGAGCAGAGGAGCTTATTGCAGCAATTTAGCAATAAGCAAGTATTAAATTACCCTCCAATAAATGTCTGTGGTCCACAGGCTTTTTTTTTTAACATTTCTGTTGGTGATCAAGCTGCCAGATTAACTTTAACCTGATGCAAGCACACCGAAACCACAATTTAATGTGTTATAGTCTTTGTTGAAGTCATCAACAGAGGCAAATATTTTGTAATGAGAGATGTCTGGTGTTTCAGCTGTTAGCGTCAAACCGCTAGTATGGGCTTGAGGTAACTTCCAGCGATGCTGTATTTACCCCCCCCCCCTCTCTCTCTCTCTCTACTGGCTCTCCACCTCTTAATTTCCACTCACATGTCTCTCTTTCTCGTTTACTTCCCACTCTTCCCATCCCTCCCCTCCTCTGCGTAGGGAGGAGTCTGGTCAGAAGCCCAGTGTCTCCTCGGGAACAGCGAAAGGACACACGGATCTGGACGGACCTCTGTTCCACAGGAACGGCACCAAGGGAGACGGTGGGTGAATGAATCCAAACCTCTCGTTCACTTTGCCTGCCTGGTAACACGAAGGCCTCGGTAGTTAATCTTTGTGCCGTCCTCCTTCCCTCCTCGTCCCCCGTCAGACTCTGACTCAGACAGCGAGCTGTCAGTCGACGAACACAGCTCCTCCTACGCCTCGTCCCACTCCTCGGACAGCGAGGACGACGACATCGATGTCAAGCCCAAGTGGAACAACGAGAGGCAGCCCGTTCACAGCACCCCGAAAGGTGCTAAAGGTTGGTCCCATGAGCCTCTACCCGAGTACAACCAGTGCAAGAATGTAGTACATTTACTCACTTAAGTACACGCTACATCCTACTTTATATTTGTGCTTCACACAGATGTTTATTTTTACTCCACTATATTTATTTGACAGCTATAGCTACTTTTTAGATTTATTTTATGTACAAAATATTAGGAGTGGCCGAGTGGGGGAAAAAATCGATACAGCACAGTATCGCGATATTTTGTGTGGTGATATTGTATCGATACACGTAAGCCGAGTATTGATCTTTTATTTAATCAATTCTAAACATTTTGGTCCTAGAATAATGAAATCAATTTATTTTTTGTTGACAAAGTTCGGGGACAATTTGCGGCTACAAAAAATGTAATAAATCGCATTATATAGCAATACTCAATGTATCGCGATAATATCGTATCGATAATTAAGCATCGTGACAATATTGTATCGTGGGACCTCCGGTGATTCCCACCCCTACAAAACATGCGAGGAAGTTGCAAAACACGACGCGCTGTTAACTGTCTCCTCCCCCTCCCCCACCAGTGGATTCAGTATCCAATCACGTGAAGCCTTACTGGCCAACGGACGCCACCACCGCCAGCGACAGCGAGGACCCCGGCGGTGCGGAGCGGCTGAGGGTGGAGACCAAAGTGAACGTGGAGCTCCATCCGGAGAATAAGCTCAACCACATCGGCGAGCGAGAGCGGGAGACTCCCCCGGAGAGAGACAAGCAAACGCCTGGCAACGCGAGGGACGCAGCGCCGTCCGGCCAGCAACACGGCAACAGCAACCACCAACCAGAGCAGCGCAGAGGTGAGAGGAGAGAATCCCTCAGAAAGGAAACTGAAAGAAGTTGAGTGATTATATTTCATGTGGAGCGATCTCTGTGTCCGTCCCAGGTATCTTAAAGAACAAGATCAGCTACCCGCCTCCGCTGACCGACAAGAACATGAAGAACCGCCTGCGGGAGAAGCTGAGCGACTACAACACCCCGAGCATCACGTCCCCGCCGTCCAACAACCACAACAGCTCCTCCCCGCCCCTCCCCTCCGTCAACATCATGACCCCCTCGTCCCGGCCGCCCTCGCTGGCCTCCAACGACGGGGGTCGGCCAGGCAACCACGAAAACAGCGCCCTCATCAAGCCCCCCGTGGCCCCGCGGCCGCTGATTCCCGCCGGGCCCCCGCCTGCCGGCATCTACCGGGAGACCAACGGGGGAGTGGCAATGCACTTGAAGTCAGGGACGGTCAACGGAGGCAACGAGTCTGACTCGGAGTAAGTAGTCGCTACTGAGGAGTGTTTTTCCTTCAGCATCATTCTTTGTGCTCATGCAAACAAATGAATGAATGCTGCCGCTGGAGTCATTTAATCACGTCTCTGGATCACTTTCAAGTGGATTCAGGATCAACTTAGTCGTGATTTTAAAAGCACGTTGCAACAACCGGACGGTTTAACAATAGGCGTTTGGTTGACCATGCATGAATGATGCATGTTTCATCATAGTTAAAGGAAAAGTAAACATTTTGGGAGACACTCTCCGCTTTCTTAAGACTGATTCCGCTCTCAGACACGAGAGCGGTATTGATCTCCTCGTGTAACGCGGCAAGAACGCCAATAATCGCATTTCCTTCAACTATAGCATGTATAATAGGACCATCCTGCTGCATGATTATTTTTTTCTTCACATTGCACGTTCTTCCTTTCTTTCTCCCTGCACTCTCCCTCCCTCCATCCCTCCCCTTGCATCCCCCGTCCCTCCTCTTCCCCTCCCTCCGCTCCTATCCGTTTAACAGTGGCAGTAACGAGACTTCGATCTGACCTGTTAGGAAAACTCAGACCAGCCTGCCCTTGTGAGAGGAGGAGCGAAGAAACCCGCTGGGCGAGGAGAGGAGGCGAGGAGGAGGCGGAGGCGAGCCGAGAGGACCGGAATAAAAGAACAGAACCATTCAAGAAGAACTGCTGCGGATGGTGTGAACGGGAGGGAACCGGTGTTCCTCGCGCCGGATCCGTCCATCCGTCCCTCCGCTCATGGTCCCTCTCTCTGGAGAGCAGTATTAATTGCAGACTTTAAGACTGCCCGAGACAAGGAAAATAAGCAGAGATGTGAGGAATAAAAATGAAAAAAAGGGAATGCTGGACTGCAATGGAGCAACGTGTGCCAAAAACCACTGTAGGAAACGGGGACTGAGTCAGAAGATGAAGAAGCCCTGAAATGGTGTTCCTCTGTCAGGAAAAGTTAGGAAAGCTGGAAAAGTCTGGTGAACAAGCACTGCAGCATGAACACAGACTCAAATACATGCTGGTCTAGTTGTAGTCCAAAAGGATTTCAAGGACTACAAGTCCCTTAAAGCGTCAGACACCTGTTCTATTAGACACATCACACTTTGAGACCGGACACCAAGTGCTCTTTCTTTTTTTTCTTTCTTCTTTTTTTACTCAAAGAAAGGCTTCCCCAGCCTCTCAATGCAGTGCATTTAGAGTGTAATTAACATGTAGATATTGTTTAAGGTGAAGAAGAATCTATTTTGTATTTCAGCTGTTTAGTTTTTTAAACTCAAAGTCATCTGCCTGTGTTCAGTTGGGAAAGCGCTCCAATTGTGAAAATCACTTTGATATGCTGGTTTCTCCGACTGAGAACTATCTCGAATTGAGGCCTTACTGAAACAAACACATCCTGTATCGGCCCGTAGTGGGCTCTCCAGAGATCGACAGTATATTCTGCTATACACACACACACACAAACACATATGTTGTGGCTGCAAGACTGTTATACATGTGTGTGTGAGCGTGACCTAGAATGTCCCGAGTACATGCGCACGCAGAACAGTGAGCATAAATGAACTTTAATGACGTGGAATGGAGAAAAACTCTGTTTTTCAGTTCGAGCACTATGAACCTGAAGCCTTCTTTTCCAGTGTCCATCCCGCCTCTTTGTCCAATACAACACACTCGTGGTTACCAAAGTCATGAACGACAGTAAACGTGCACAGTGGGGTCGGAGTCCGTTTCACTTTTAACTCGACTGCTGGTCCGGAAATCGGCGAAAAACAAGAACTTTGCTTTTTCAGGCACTCGGTAATGTCGGCACGGTCGAAGCCTTAAGTCAAGATAAACGTTGTCTTCACTGCAGAACATCTGGATCGGAGTTCACAGTGGAAATGAAGCCAACTCTGCATCCTGCAACTAACTTAAAGTGTGGTTTAGCACTCACTAAATGCCTTCGAACCACTCGTACAGCCCTCCTGGAATCAATGCTGTTGATAAAAATGTTGTTTTTTTTTAATCGATCCCAGACACTGGAAATGTTTTGTAACATAATGTATATTTATTTTTTATGGTTTCGAGACACTGGAAAGAAAATATGATTGTGACTGTAAAATTAAAGACATGATGAATTTTTATCCGTCTTGTGCAGCCTTTTGCATGTCTGTTGCCCGGAAAGAAGCCTGATGCGAGCGACTCAGACCGCTATTTGTATTTATGGCTTCTTTCACAGCGTTTCCTGTGAAGTAGGTATTGATGTGTGGGGGGGTCCTGCATCCTCACTGGAAACAGGTGATGCCGTATCACAGTATTTGTGTTCTTTTAGAATGCTGAAACACATTGGGTTTGCATTTTCACATCGGCAAAGAGCACAGCTTCTTCTTTGTGAATCGGTCAAAACGCTTTATCTCGATTGGCCAAAGGCCTGATGATTCATAATCAGAGACTTTCCAGTTCAAATGCTCCAAATTGGCCGGACTGGACTTATATATTCAGAACGGAGACTGGTCAGATGCATGATTTTTTTTCTTTTATTTTCCTTTAATATACGAATATAATAAGGAAAATGTCTGCAGCCTGTTGGAAAAAGGTGATGTCAGCATGAAACACTTCAATGCCGTATGCTCTCCGTGATAAAGTAGTCTGTTTTCATATCGGGGATATACTGATACTGTGGGTGAGAGAGAAGGATGGAGGGACAGATAAATAGACAGAAGCTTGGAATGAATACAGCAGGGATGACAGATTTCAAACAGAGGTGCACCGTGAAGAGCTGTGCATGCGGGATGCAGATGATGTCCTTACAAGGTAATGTATGGGGAGAGCCGTCTTTCTGTCTCCATCTGTCCTGTGCCCGGCGATCAGAGCCCCGCTGACTGAAGAGCACAGTTCACTGAGGGTGTGTGAGAGGAAGTAAGGTTAAATCCAGTGTGTGTTTGTGTTTGTGTCATAGTGGTAGAGGCCTGAGTGATTGGGTTAATCCTCGGAGAACAATGGTGGCAGCCGTTCTTCACGAATCCTTTCACTTCAATAAAAATCTTTGCAGGGCACACACATTTACACACAGCCTATGCAAGCATCACATTACACACACAAACACACACAACATCCATGTTGCAGAGAAACTTATTTTTACATGTTTTTCAGTTGAGCAAAAGACTTTTGATGACTCAAAAAGCAACTTCCCACCTGCCTCTTCTTTCCCTATAAGGACACTCCAGGAAGTGGAGTGTATAATGTTTTGATCAGGGAGCTTTAGAGGTTCAGGTGGGCGGATTCTGTTACATTTGGACAGATCTACTGTAGCTGTAAGAAGCACTTTTCCCTAAACGTCCCAAAAGAAATACTAGCCACTGAAGATACTTTGTGATAATTGCCGGTTCACTGCATTATTGACATTTTTTCCCCCACAGCTCAGCCCACTTTAAGACCAGACACTTTGCTCTTGCATTCCAAGGTAAACCGCCCATACGCAGCCCTTCACTTTAATGTTTGTCTGTAGGAATTTGTCTTCAGTCACATGCGCCCTATTAGTGGAGATGCACTTAGCACGAGAGGATCAAAGAGCTGGGGAGAGGCGGAAAGGTGGCTGAGGTCGGACTGGACCGTGAATGCACCTTCTGCTTTAACTGGGGGGAGATGTCAGGGAGTTAAGTCACTGTGGGCCGTAAAATCTCCCTCTTCTCTTCATGTCTTAGGGCAGAAGAGACAAACTCATCACGACACACAAAACAAGTACACACGTACTGTACATCCTGCTGCCTGCCACTGGGTATAGTACATTATTTGGAGGCATGGGGGAGAGAAAGGTGAGATGGGATGATCAGGTTTCACAGGCCTATTGGGCAGTTAGTTCTCTAGGCAACTCAAGCCAGTCCTCTCCTCAGGTGACATACGTTACAAATATGAAATAAGTCGTCCAAACAGTGAGTCAAAATATGACCGGTGGTGGGATTAGTCGCAATGTTTGCAGCTGTACGCTCTGTCTGCGTTCCATATCCTCTCTATTACACGACATTAGCTTCCAGTGATAAGTTTGTGAAAACAGCCATCGCTGTGTCAGGTGGTCTGCGTTTCACTTTGAATTAACAGCTTCCACTTGAAACTTGAGGAGTTGAGTATAGGCGAAGCAAAAGGTCTCACAGGTCCATCAGAGTGACGCTGTGCCTTCCTCTTTATCTCTGCTCCATCACAGCCAGGCGGACTAAATAATTCAGACTCATGAGAGCCACACTTGGCATCCTAAAGGAAACCACTGTGCTGAACAACAGGCAGGAGGGACGAGGACGACCGATCCAATGGCGCCATCTGCTGGTGAAGTGTGTAAAAGGTCACATGTGGATCTCCTGCAGCAGGTTTTCTGGCATCTCTGTATTTGTGAGCACAGTTACTGGAATAATTAGAGGGACTCTGCAACTTTTAATAAGAAGGAAGACCACAATCTTCCTTTAATGTAGAATAAGTCAACATACATTGTATGGAATATGAATCACGGAATCACCAAAGAGTAAATGTTTTCATGTTATTATTTATGAAGAGGTGTGAAGGTAAGAAAGTCAATCAGCTTCATCAGGATAGTGAGCGGTTCGATCAGATTAGATTCATATTGGCCTGGCAACATTAGCAACCCTCCAATGCATGTTGGGTGCAGATGTTGCAAAACAGTGCACGTACATTTTGTGACATCCTCTGAGAAAGATGTCACAAAATGTACAAAAAGCAAAGATGGAAACAGAAGTCTCCCGTGTGAAGGGATTAAAGTTCTGAAGAAACATTTTAGGCTCAATTTGGAAACCCATCGTTCATATGAAGAAACTTATTGAGGTCTTTAAACATGCATTTAGTTTGTGTTGGATGCTGGGTAAGGATTTAAAATGAAGGTTAATTTGAAAATAAACCAAAAAATCCTGCTTATTGTGGCTGTAAAAATGTGAAGTAGCTGGGTAAAAGCAGCCTGCTGTAGCTTTAGCTCACCATCTCTGTCTGGATGGGTTGGTACTGAACAGTGGCCACACCCTAGTCAGTGATGATGCAGGTAGTTTGCGTTGCAAAGTGTCAAATACATCAGAAAATAATGTGGTCTTCTGTCATAGAAACACACATTGAAAAATGTCTGCACCACAGGTGTGTTTTCTATGATTACAATTAAACATTAGCTTTGATTTAGGAAATCACATTTCAGCCGATATAGTTGTATGTTAGGTGAGATAATTGAGGTGAAAGTTACAGCTGGGATTAGTTGAGAGAAAAAGCAGCACTGAGATAATGCTGCATACAAAATGGCATGTGTAGTGTAAAATGACCATATAGGTTCAATGGAAGGTCCTCAGAAATACAGCAATCCAAACAGTGTCTCAGGCAATATCAATGCAAATTAGTACAATTCAAACAGCCCTGTGAAATAACATGCAATGCATTGCATGAGACAGGTTAATGTGAAAAGAATATTTCTATGAATATACATTGAAAAATATGTTGTGAGAGCAGCAAAAATGATAACATTCAATCAAGCATTCTATCCAAATGTGTTTTGCGTCAGCAGCCTTGTCATCCATCCTCCCAACTGTTCTATAATTGACTCTGGATGCTCTGCTAGTTGCATAAGACGCTCGTGGTTGTGCAACCCTCGAGAAAATGCTGATTTGGGATTAAGAGGTTTATTACAGGGTTTTCTAAATGAGCGCCGAGGGAGGATTTGTGGAAATCTCAACGGCGGTACTTTTGCTAGAAGACATCAGAAGAGGATCACAAACCTGAAATCCATTGTGTGTCTATGTCTGTGTGTTTGTTTGGACGTGTGTGTGTCCAGTATGACAAAGGGGAATCCCATCTAAAAGCATTAGTCCCCTTGTTAGCTACACAATCTCTGATCGCTACGCAAACCCTGAGTGGTGTCCCATTTGAGCTTAAAGTATTTACAGATCCAATGAAACAGCGCTTGCTGCTGAAATAACCTGCAAGAGCGTTCTATTGACATACTTTACATCTTTTTTGGACTCCTCCCACTGCAGAGATAAAATACCTGGCTCATAGATGCTACATGCCCCGCGGTTTTCACAAGCTAAATGCTAATTTTTGTATGGCTACGCCGTTCCGAGCTGGGCTGATAGTGTAGGTTGGAAAACCACGCAAATGACAGTGAACAAACCCAGTACAGGTGCTAGCCTAAACATTTTTTATTAAAATTAGCAACAAAAGTCTGCAGAGCTAAGAGGAACTGTTGCCTGCAAGCAAACCCTTTTCCCTTCAAACTAATCTTGAGGTCTGTTGTGAATATGGTCTGTTGATGTGAGTAGACAGTCGGCTTTTTCTCAGAAGACATTCTGACTTGTCATAATAGAGAAAGCGCAGGTGTAAATAATTGAATTAATGGCGGCTGAGTACCATTTAGTTGCTTTGATTTTTAGGGTCCTGCATGCTGGCTCGCCCACTCTCACTATACAACACTTGTAATAGAACAGAGCCATCTTTGGCGTTTTGAGTGAAACCTGTGCTTTTCCTACTATGCCAAGTCAAAAGGCCTCAGGTGCCACAGACTCTCCCTGCAACATATAAAGTGGTGCTTGTCAGTCCTTCAGATAGCATACTGCAACTAATGTGTGGTAACAAAAGACTGCCTGTATTACAGCCGTAGTCACACTCTGCACGGTTTCCTAGTTGCTTTTCACACCATCTAAACGTCCTAAAGGCCTTTGCCTCATGTCAGCTGGAATCGGCTCAACCCCCCCTCCCTCTTCCCCTCCACCAGCCTCCCAGTCGAAGCAGTTACATATAATAGATGGCTTTATATGTTCTCTAAAAGGTCTGCATAACGTCCTCATGAACTGCACAGGAAAAGTCCCGTCTGACAGTGCCTCATTTGGCTAAACAAATGTGAAGGCACGATATACGTGCTCTGTCGATTCAGTCTTCGGTAGCAGCAGCTATAAAGCCACGCAAACATGGGCGACTCGTCAACGGGAGGACACGGCTTTGACTTTTCATGGCCGTTTTTAAATGACCGTTTCAAATGCAGCAAGAAACCTAATGATGGGGGAAAATGACGACAACACTGGAAAGTCCGATGTCCTTTGTGTGCTAACATGATGAA